>NC_071114.1:2240000-2337500 GCF_024256425.1 Clarias gariepinus
AGCTCACTAAAGCTTCAATCAGCATCAACGGCCAACCGTGAGCCAAACTCACAACTAGTGGTGTTGTACTGTTGTTAGAACTTTCAAAGGATAATAAAACAACAAAATTTCATTTTAGAGAATTTTAGCCCGGATGTGAAGAAAGTGAAGTGAAGAACATTTTCATTTTCACTAGTGTTTCACTAGTGTCATATCCATATGAGGCAAAATGCATTTAATATTTTTTATTTGTTTGTTTATTTGTTTTCAAGGATGAAAATATCACATTCCAGTGGAGGAGTTCATGTGGAAAGGTTTGGCACTTATATCACCATCAAGTCCGCAGTGGGACTAACAGCTTTGTGGAATGAGGATGATGCTTTCATGGTAAATATATAGTCTATATATACTCTATAAAACACACACACACACAATTAATTCCTAACTTACTGTTTAAAAACAGCAGAATTAATGTTTAATCTATATATTTATATATTTACAGATTGAATTAGATGCAAAGTACAAAAATCAGACATGTGGGCTTTGCGGTGACTTCAATGGCGTCCCAGGTTACGATGAATTTATCAAGGATGGTAATAAAAATTTTTATCAAAAAATCTGATAAAAACTGATGCGATTGCAAAGCATTGGCTAGTGCTGGAGCTCCAGATCACTCAGGTCCACAACTATGAATTCCACACTCCTTATATATCTCAATCCGCTAGCATTTTAAAGTTTACCTTGTAATTTTCCTGGCTTAAGCCAACCCAGTGGACAGGGCACCCCTTAACCTTTACAGCTTCCCTAAGGCAACCTGTAATTGTGTAAACCTACTTATGTACAGTATGAGTGTGTGTACGATGCCCTGCAATAGACAGACAATATATCCAGGATGTATTTCTGCCTCATGCCTATTTTTTCTGTGATTAGCTTCAAAGCCACTGTGACCCTGACCATCAGGCATAAGACAGGATTAGACATTTCTTTGTGCACACTTTAGGTGCGGTGATCTCTCCTTCTGCTTATGGAAGTCTCTGGAAGATGGACGGACCCACAGAAAGATGCGAGGACGAACCTGTAGAAGAATACACCGACTGTGGAGATGAGGTACTCTTGCATTCTAACATCTACTAAACCTTTACTGAACAGACTCATCATCATCAGAATTAGAGTTGTCACCATATACGGGCATCACAAACCATGAGCTAATGTCAGAGATCCTGGTCACTTAAAGATTGATAGATTTAATTCCCCTGCTGGTTATTAAGCGAGTTTGTATTACATCATAGTTTGTATAAAACATAGCTGGGTGGCTTTTATTACCCAACATGATCGTCATCGGTACAGGAAAGCGCACAGAGATAAATGGATGTATAGTACAATGAAGTGTTACATAAATGCAATAAAGTTAGATATGTATTAAGCTCCAACAAATAAAACTTTTAAATGTTGTGTTTCTGGACAGAATTTTTGCAGACAGCTGTTTCTCAGTAAGGCGTTCAGCAGCTGCACCCCCCTGTTGACTGTCGATCTGTTTGTGAAAGCATGCATGGAGGATCTCTGCCAGTGCAACGCAACTACACACTCTTCCTGCTTGTGTGATACTGTGTCAGAGTATTCTCGTCAGTGTGTGCACTCAGGAGGGAGACCACAGAACTGGAGGACTGATGTCTTCTGTCGTGAGTTAAAATCTTTATCACTGCATTGTTTCGATTGCAGCTCAGTTAGTCAGTGTTTCGCTCCATAACAAATTTGTATTAAGCTTATTTTATTGTTGACATTTTTACTCTGCAGTACTTTATTTTTTGTCATGCATGACATTCCTAAGACTATTTTGCTGACTCTTCCAGCCAAGTCATGCCCACACAGCATGGAGTACACAGAGTGTGGCAGTCCGTGTATCGATACCTGCTCGAACACCGAAAGAGGAGAAGTGTGTGGAGACCACTGCATTGATGGATGCTTCTGTCCTCCAGGTAACATGCATTCCTCAAAGTCATGTCTCAAACCTCTAAAACTGACCATAATTTTGCTTCAGGTCACACACTAGAGACGTATTCCTAATAACCAGGTCTTTCGTTCTATGAAAAAATCCCAGTGTTACTCAGTGATATCAGAAAAACTAATCCTACAAATCAAATCTTATATGTATTTAATATTTTAAGGCACTGTGTGGGATGATGTCACCAACTCCAGCTGTATTCCACTGAGTTCCTGTTCCTGTGTTCATGGAGATCAAATTTATGGGCCTGGGGAAAATTATACAACAAGCTGTGCAGAATGGTGAGTCCTGATTCCAAAAGGTTTAAAAGTCAAGTCAAATTCCTACTTGTTAAGTTTAACTTGCTATCACGTTTGTGGTTAGTGATGTTTGTGGACTCTTAAGGTCAAATCCACAACCATCAATTAATGTTTTTCAATACTGCATGGTGTATATATTGTCCCTAGGTCATATTCTAAACTTAAACAGAGTCAGTAGTTGTTGTTTTTTTTTTGACTTCTTCACCTTGTTGCTGTTGTTTTATCATATTTCAGCACCTGCTCAGGAGGTGAGTGGCAATGTTCGAATAAAGACTGCCCTGGTACATGCTCCGTTTTAGGAGGAACGCACTTCATAACATTTGATGAAAAATCCTTCACCTTTAACGGGGATTGTACGTACGTCCTTGCCAAGGTAACAGTCCTAACTTTAGGATGAGAAACTACAATGTCCAAGTTCGATTCAGGCAGTTTCTAAATGTTCTAATATAAAAGGCAACTAAACGAACTAAAAACCCTTTTTTAAACACTACCAATTCACATACACATACTGTACATGGTTCTGCTTTGTTTAGGACTGCACAGGCAGTGATTTTACCATCCTGGGTGATTTGGTGAAATGCGGCCTGTCAGACACTGAGACCTGTCTGAGATCAGTCACCGTCGCGCTGTCACAAGGCACTAAGGTAAGAAGATAAGAAGAAGACTTTGTACACTTCTGTGAAAGAAAGTACAGATTTTTTTTTTTTATAAATCTCAGGATTACCCCACCTTTTATCCAGGCTTATTGATAAACACTGATTAAATAATAAAAAAAATGTAACCACACATGAAAGGTCACATTGCAGTGATGTTAAATAAATATTAAGGGGCTGAATTGTGAAGAGTTGCCAAAGAAAAAAAAGTCTTATTGATATATTTTGTATCATGGGTAGCCAGGATATAACCGTCCATGATAATTACAACCTATCATATTGCGAAATTGTTAAATCATATTAAAAGCATCTATGATTTACTCTTCAGCTGGTCCGAGTGGACTCATCTGGGAATGTTGAAGTGGACAAGATTTTCACACAGCTTCCACTTTTTACAGGTAAACCTCAGTCAGTCAGTCAGGACAAACTAATCGATACAGTTTATAAAATATTTCAGCCAAAACACTGAATGTATTGGAATAATTATATAGGTATAATTATAAAGTGCTGTATGTTGATCCTTTTGTAGGAACCATATACATACCTACAGGATCACACATCCATTTGGATTATAGCTCAAACATTTACACTGTTCTCAGTGGGCATGTAATGCTCTAAATCACCAGGAAATGTTTTAAATGTTGAAATGCTTGATTGTGTTTCCACAGCCGAAGTGAGCATCTTCAAGCCATCTTCATTCTTCATCATCATCCAGGCTGTCAACTCCAAAGTTGTTCTGGAGATCCAGCTCGTTCCCATCATGCAGGTTTTCATCACACTGAATCCAGCTCTTCAAGGAAAAACATGTGGTGCGTACCCGCCATCGACCTGTCTCACACCCTGAGACGAGTATAATAATGTTAGAGATCAGTCTTCTCTTTACTGTTTGGTTTGAGCGGACTGTGAATCAACTTTCATCCCTCTGCAGGACTCTGTGGCAATTTCAACAACATTCAGTCGGACGATTTCACCACGGCTGGTGGACTCAGAGAGGGAACGGCGGTGGCTTTTGCCAACACATGGAAGACCCGAGGAAGCTGCAGTAATAGGCAGAGATCCTTCGAGAACCCGTGCAGTTTGAGCACTGAAAATGGTGCGCATGTACATCTGCCCTTGTCTTTACCGTCTGGTCGAATATGTACTGCACCTGTACTCGGTGGTATACAATCATATAAAATATATAAATGAACGATACATATTGCTGTTGTTTTTACAGAGAAATACGCAGATCACTGGTGCTCCCTTCTATCAGATCCATCTGGAGCTTTTGCCCCCTGCCATTCAAGAATCAGCCCTGGTTTATACAAACAGGTAAAATGGCCTTTTCTGAAGATTGAATGTAATCTGAAGGCTTATAAACAGGAAAAATCTAAATCATCATATTATTAACATTATCCTGTATCTGTAGACAAATAATGAAATGACAATATTGACATTACTCACAGGCATAACAGCTCAATCTAAATCTTTGACTTTCTGATATTTATTTATATGCATCCTGTAAAACAATATATTCACCTGCCCACAGATGTGTGTACATGACACGTGTAACTGTGAGAGGTCAGAGGACTGCATGTGTGCTGCGCTGTCTTCATACGCACACGCATGTGCAGCTAAAGGGATCGTCCTTAAAGGCTGGAGAGACAACGCTTGCAGTGAGTTCAGTATTTCACCACTAATAAAGGAGAAATTCTCAGTAGAAACAGATACCAAATACAAATATGTACTCAGTAGATATCGATACAGGCTTGGAAGGTGGTTATGTTTAACATTACTTGGTACAGATTTAAATTGGGCCAAGGACAAGTCATTGAGTCAATAAGTGCTTAAAGCAACTCAAATATGACATTCTGATTGATGCTAAAGTAAATATCAGCTCAGAAAAGATCAGTCATGAATGAAAAAGCAAGAATACTTTAGCTTAGAAAGAGCATCAAAACTAGGACTACATTACAATATCACACACGGTACACAAAAATCACACTGAAATAAACTGTGTTATGTCCTATTCATATAGGGAAGGAAACAGATTGATTAAAACAGTCATGCACCAGATTCAAAGTTAATTTGAATCACTTATACTAATATTAAATTCTTTGTGCTTGCTTCCTCATTCAGGCAACCACAAGGTGTGCCCGAGCACATTAGTTTACTCTGATCACATGACCAGCTGTCAGCGCACATGTCGCTTCATTGGGCAGACTGACTACTCCTGTGGTGTTGACTTTGTGCCAGTGGATGGCTGCGGCTGTGACGCGGACACCTACATGAATGAAAATGGAAAGTGTGTTAAGGCAGAGGAATGCCCATGTTATGACTCAAACACAGTCGTTCAGCCCGGAGACGTCATTAGCAAAGATGGCACCACATGGTAAGAATGTGGCAAAAAGAACAATACAAATCAAGTGAAAGTGAAATGATTAGATGAGTGTTCATTGTGATTTTTTCATCTTATTTCAGCATATGTAAGCAAGGCATTCTGAGCTGCATGGGTGTGCTGTATGTGCAAGGTATGGAACAGTGTGCTGATAATTATTATTATTATTACTTACTTCATGTACATTTCAGAAAGGCTGTACATGAAGTTTAATCCTGTACAGTTAGAATTCTAATAAGACACACTTCACACTACAATATAATAATAATAATAATAATAATGAACACAACATTTGTAATTCTAGAATGTGTTCCCCCAATGAAATATTTCAACTGCTCAAACTCTGCTCCTGGAAGCACCGGCTCTGAATGTCAGAAAAGCTGTCAAACACTGGACATGGCCTGTGTGAGTTATTGCTTCTTGAAGAAAGCATTTCGGAAATCATACAGAACATTAACAGCAACAATAACAGGAATAATCATTATAATTTCATCATGATTTAATCCACAAAATACATTGTGTCTCTACAGATCAGCACAGGATGTGTATCCGGCTGTGTGTGTCCCCCAGGCCTGGTCTCTGATGGACAAGGTGGTTGTATTCCTGAACAAAACTGTCCATGCGTCCATAATGGAGTCAATTATCAACCTGGCGAGACTGTTATTGATGGCTGCAACACATGGTATTTACATGTTAATTAAATCCATTGGTTAGATTTCATAGATTTGCAAGAATTAAGTCCACTTAACATTTAAACGCTCCTGCAGCACATGCAAGGACAGAAGATGGCAGTGCACCAAAGAACAGTGCAAGGCAACATGCACTGTCTATGGAGATGGACACATCACAACCTTTGATGAAAAGCAATTCATGTTTAATGGAAACTGTGAATACGCCCTTGCTCAGGTACTGATCATACACGTACATACAAAAAAACACATTAGCATTACTTACAAGATGATCTCGGGTAAAAGTCAAAAATGTTTCAGTCATTCCTTTAAAGAGGTACACTAAACCCAACCCTGTTGTATAATGCAATGTGTAGGATTTCTGCAGTGGCAGTAGCGCCAGTGGCACTTTCAGAGTCATCACGGAAAACATTCCCTGTGGCACGACTGGCACCACCTGCTCCAAAGCCATCAAACTCTTCATAGGCGTGAGTCTCACTTATGCATGTTTATTGCAAAGACTTTTTTTTTTTTATCTGACGTGATTTAACACAGAATACACAGACTGTTAATCATAATGCACATCATCTTGGACACTTCATTCACCAATTAAATGTAACCAGAGAGCAAGCGGGAGATCACAGATGTACCTTAATGATCACTGCAGAGCAAAAATCATTATGCCTTTATGTCTAAACTGGTTTTTAGGGAAAACAAATGTATTTTATTGACAGAGCAATGAGCTGATCCTCTCAGATGGAACATACCAAGTGGTACAGAGAAGCAATGGAGATGAAATCCCGTACCAGATTCGCACCATGGGAAACTACCTGGTGGTTGAAACCAATAACGGCGTGATGCTCATATGGGACAGAAAGACATCAATCTACATTGTGCTCAGTCCTAAATTTAGGGTGAGTATTCATGCCTTGTGTCTCGTGTTATTAACGTCTTATTGTTATTAATATGTGATAAATACCCAGATGAGGATGGGTTCCCTGTTGAGTCTGGTTCCTCTCAAGGTTTCTTCCTATTGCCATCTCAGGGAGTTTTTCCTTGCCACTGTCGCCGTCACCCTTGGCTTGCTCATCAGGGACATTTCATTCATCAATTCATTCATTCATCTCATTATTACCTGGACACATTTTTCTCACACATACACACTTCCAAACATTTTTTTCATGTTTGTGAAGCTGCTTCGAGACAATGACCATTGATAAAAGTGCTATATAAATAAAATTGAATTAAATTGAATTGAATAAATACAATTATATTAAAATTCATTCATTTAATGCTATATAATTTAAACTGCCCTAATCCACAGGGAAACGTGTGCGGTCTGTGTGGAAACTTTGACGGAAACGCCAATAATGACTTCACCACGAGAGGCCAAGAAGTTGTGGTTAACCCTCTCACCTTTGGAAATAGTTGGAAAGTGTCTCCCACTTGTCCAGAGACATTGACCGTTCAAGACCCGTGCACTAACAACCCCTACAGAGAGGCCTGGGCACAGAAACAGTGCAGCATCATAAACAGCGACACTTTTGCAGCCTGCCATTCACAGGTATCACCACCAATACAGTCAACTACTGCAAGAACAAATTTGAAATTAATAGAGACAGAATTTTAATTACAGTACATTTTAAAATTTATTATCTTTTATATTTATATAAAATGCTTAATTGAATATGTCATGTGTAGCATTGATGCATAGGAATATGTAGCCCATAGCTAAGCTTGATGCATTATTACCATATTATTTTGCAGTATATCATGGCTAAACTGTCCAAGATCGAGCACTGTCAAAAATCCTAAATGTTTTTTTTTTTTTTTAGGTGGAACCATCTTCTTATTATTCTGCGTGTGTGAGTGATTCATGCGCTTGTGACAGTGGAGGAGATTGTGAGTGTTTTTGTACTGCAGTGGCAGCCTACGCTAAGGCCTGTAGTGCTGCTGGAGTGTGTGTTTCCTGGAGAAGCCCGAAAATCTGCCGTGAGTCATGCCAACCTTCATATTAGTGCTGAAAGGTTAGGGAAATGTGATAGTATGATACCTGTGCATCACATCAGATTTAAGGCATATCATAGGACAACTGTTTAGCTTAACAGTAACTAACATTTGGTTGGAAATATTTTGTATATCTTGTTTCTTGTGTTAGTTGGGAACTGAAGTGTGAAACGAATGTCAACTTCAAGAGAACACAAGAGTAAAAAAAAAAAACACCAAAACAGAATTAAATATAAGATGCAAAGAGTTATGGGATGTTACTGGTCTACAAGTTTAAGATAATTTCATGTGCTTTTCCTTCCCCACAATCTACAAGTTCTTTGCATGATAGCTACGATTGCTTACAGCCCTACCAAAGAAAATAGATTTCTTAGCATGCTCTAATTCCATCTCTATTCAAGCTAAGAAAAGTTACTGTTAAAATGACGCTGTTGTTGTTATTGTTGCAGCACTGTTCTGTGATTACTACAACCCCCCTGGCGAGTGTGAGTGGCACTACAAACCTTGTGGTCACAACTGTATGAAGACCTGCAGGAACCCCACAGGAAAGTGCACAATGCAGACTCCGGCACTGGAGGGTAAGAGCTTATATATATATATTTTTTTTGTTGTTGTTGTTTTGTTTGTTTGTTTTTATTTATGAGTTGTCCAACATGTCTACTTAATGTAAAAAAAACAAAAACAATAATTGGCAACTCATCAGCCACCGGCATGTCACATTCATGTGTACTGATTACCTTATATCAGCTATTACTTCATGTTTAAGTTCTTACCAAGGCAATATTTACAGACAGCACATCAAAATTAGATCATAATGATTACACAATTCTTCTTGGTCACTTTGTTTTTTCAGGTTGCTATCCCGAATGCCCAGATGATCTCCCCTTGTTTGATGAGGATAACATGAAGTGTGTGGCACAAGATGAGTGTGGCTGCTACGTTGAAATGCTACGCTATGACATCAGACAATCAGTCCCTGCTAAAAAGAACTGTCAGACATGGTATGTTAATTACAGAGTTATATATCTAGTTCTAGTTATAACAGATAGCACTTTACATCTTAAATGTGTTAATTGAGACAAGAACTACCTTTACATTGCAATTTTGAGATTGAGAAAGTGCATATTAGATAGTTATCTTTTACTACTTGAATATATAGTTGTATATATTGTATGTTTTTCAAAATGTATAAATTGCACATTAATGTTCTGTTTTAATATCAAGTGAGTGTACGTCAAAGGGAGTGAGCTGCAAATATAATGTAAAAGGTAAGCAATCTCAATCTACTTCTATTTTCATTTGAACAATTTTTTGTAAGATTTATTAACTCAGTGGTGAAAAAATATACCAATCCTTATTCTGTGTTCCCAGCTTGTACATGCCAACATAATAACACAATGTACAAGTATAGAGACATCATTTACCACACGACAGATGGACTTGGAAACTGCATTATTGCTATATGTGCTGAGGACGGAAACATTAATAAGACAGTGGAACCTTGTAAAACAACTGTTGCCCCAACAGTACCAACAACAACACAAAAGCCAACAACTGTGTTTGTTTTTACCACACCAGGTGTGTATGCAAAGACGATTGAGAATTAGAAATAATAGCGATTAATAAATTAAGTATGTTGGAGACATATTAAATAGTAAAAAAAAAAAAAAAAGTATATGGCTGGGCTTATGTTATACACATTTTTATACATTTAAACATGCATGCAAAAAAAAGGAAAATTGATTAAGTAGATTTTACTCAAATTTTTGATGAATAGAAACAACATCTTCAAGTAAAACAACTATTACAACAATGATAACAATTAATAATAATTACGACAGGTAAGAGCAAGAGTAGTCAAATCTCTCTGAGAACAGCAACAACATTATTAAAAATAGACAACAAAACAGACAACATTATTAAAAATTACTTCACATTCTATACCAACAGCAACAACAGTGCCATCAGAAAAATCTACCACAGGTCCAGCAGAAACAACACCACTGACCACAGAAGTTGTTCCAAAGACAACAGAAGTGGCACCAGAAATAACGACCTCCCAGCCGTTGGCACCTACCACAGCAGAAGAAACTACTGTTTCCCCAGAAGAAACAACATTGCCAGTTACAACAATTCCCCTCACCACAACTATTTCACCAGAGGTTACAACCACTCAACCTCCTGCAGAGACTACCATTTTACCAGAAATTACCACACTTACAACCCAGCCAGTTCCAACGGAATCAACAGTGATTCCTGAAGTGACAACCACTCAGGTTACTACAGCTCCTTCCGAAGTGACCACAGGTCCAGCAGAAACAACAGCACTGACCACCGAAGTTGTTCCAAAGACAACAGAAGTGGCACCAGAAATAACGACCTCCCAGCCGTTGGCACCTACCACAGCAGAAGAAACTACTATTTCCCCAGAAGAAACAACATTGCCAGTTACAACTATTCCCCTCACCACAACTATTTCACCAGAGGTTACAAGCACTCAACCTTCCGCAGAGACTACCATTTCACCAGAAATTACCACACTTACAACCCAGCCAGTTCCAACGGAATCAACAGTGTTTCCTGAAGTGACAACCACTCAGGTTACTACAGCTCCTTCCGAAGTGACCACAGGTCCTGCAGAAACAACAGCACTGACCACTGAAGTTGTTCCAAAGACAACAGAGGTGGCACCAGAAATAACGACCTCCCAGCCGTTGGCACCTACCACAGCAGAAAAAACTACTGTTTCTCCAGAAGAAACAACATTGCCAGTTACAACCATTCCCCTCACCACAACTATTTCACCAGAGGTTACAACCACTCAGCCTTCCGCAGAGACTACCATTTCACCAGAAATTACCACACTTACAACCCAGCCAGTTCCAACGGAATCAACAGTGTTTCCTGAAGTGACAACCACTCAGGTTACTACAGCTCCTTCCGAAGTGACCACAGGTCCTGCAGAAACAACAGCACTGACCACTGAAGTTGTTCCAAAGACAACAGAGGTGGCACCAGAAATAACGACCTCGCAGCCGTTGGCACCTACCACAGCAGAAGAGACTACTGTTTCTCCAGAAGAAACAACATTGCCAGTTACAACCATTCCCCTCACCACAACTATTTCACCAGAGGTTACAAGCACTCAGCCTTCCGCAGAGACTACCATTTCACCAGAAATTACCACACTTACAACCCAGCCAGTTCCAACGGAATCAACAGTGTTTCCTGAAGTGACAACCACTCAGGTTACTACAGCTCCTTCCGAAGTGACCACAGGTCCTGCAGAAACAACAGCACTGACCACCGAAGTTGTTCCAAAGACAACAGAGGTGGCACCAGAAATAACGACCTCCCAGCCGTTGGCACCTACCACAGCAGAAGAAACTACTGTTTCTCCAGAAGAAACAACATTGCCAGTTACCACCATTCCCCTCACCACAACTATTTCACCAGAGGTTACAACCACTCAGCCTTCCGCGGAGACTACCATTTCACCAGAAATTACCACACTTACAACCCAGCCAGTTCCAACGGAATCAACAGTGTTTCCTGAAGTGACAACCACTCAGGTTACTACAGCTCCTTCTGAAGTGACCACAGGTCCAGCAGAAACAACAGCACTGACCACCGAACTTGTTCCAAAGACAACAGAAGTGGCACCAGAATTAACGACCTCCCAGCCGTTGGCACCTACCACAGCAGAAGAAACTACTGGTTCCCCAGAAAAAACAACATTGCCAGTTAGAACCATTTCCCTCACCACAACTATTTCACCAGAGGTTACAAGCACTCAGCCTTCCGCAGAGACTACCATTTCACCAGAAATTACCACACTTACAACGCAGCCAGTTCCAACGGAATCAACAGTGATTCCTGAAGTGACAACCACTCAGGTTACTACAGCTCCTTCCGAAGTGACCACAGGTCCTGCAGAAACAACAGCACTGACCACCGAAGTTGTTCCAAAGACAACAGAGGTGGCACCAGAAATAACGACCTCCCAGCCGTTGGCACCTACCACAGCAGAAGAAACTACTATTTCCCCAGAAGAAACAACATTGCCAGTTACAACTATTCCCCTCACCACAACTATTTCACCAGAGGTTACAACCACTCAGCCTTCCGCAGAGACTACCATTTCACCAGAAATTACCACACTTACAACGCAGCCAGTTCCAACGGAATCAACAGTGTTTCCTGAAGTGACAACCACTCAGGTTACTACAGCTCCTTCTGAAGTGACCACAGGTCCAGCAGAAACAACAGCACTGACCACCGAACTTGTTCCAAAGACAACAGAAGTGGCACCAGAATTAACGACCTCCCAGCCGTTGGCACCTACCACAGCAGAAGAAACTACTGTTTCTCCAGAAGAAACAACATTGCCAGTTACAACTATTCCCCTCACCACAACTATTTCACCAGAGATTACAACCACTCAGCCTTCCGCAGAGACTACCATTTCACCAGAAATTACCACACTTACAACGCAGCCAGTTCCAACGGAATCAACACTGTTTCCTGAAGTGACAACCACTCAGGTTACTACAGCTCCTTCTGAAGTGACCACAGGTCCAGCAGAAACAACAGCACTGACCACCGAACTTGTTCCAAAGACAACAGAAGTGGCACCAGAATTAACGACCTCCCAGCCGTTGGCACCTACCACAGCAGAAGTAACTACTGTTTCCCCAGAAAAAACAACATTGCCAGTTAGAACCATTCCCCTCACCACAACTATTTCACCAGAGGTTACAAGCACTCAGCCTTCCGCAGAGACTACCATTTCACCAGAAATTACCACACTTACAACGCAGCCAGTTCCAACGGAATCAACAGTGATTCCTGAAGTGACAACCACTCAGGTTACTACAGCTCCTTCCGAAGTGACCACAGGTCCTGCAGAAACAACAGCACTGACCACCGAAGTTGTTCCAAAGACAACAGAGGTGGCACCAGAAATAACGACCTCCCAGCCGTTGGCACCTACCACAGCAGAAGAAACTACTATTTCCCCAGAAGGAACAACATTGCCAGTTACAACTATTCCCCTCACCACAACTATTTCACCAGAGGTTACAACCACTCAGCCTTCCGCAGAGACTACCATTTCACCAGAAATTACCACACTTACAACGCAGCCAGTTCCAACGGAATCAACAGTGATTCCTGAAATGACAACCACTCAGGTTACTACAGCTCCTTCTGAAGTGACCACAGGTCCAGCAGAAACAACAGCACTGACCACCGAACTTGTTCCAAAGACAACAGAAGTGGCACCAGAATTAACGACCTCCCAGCCGTTGGCACCTACCACAGCAGAAGAAACTACTGTTTCTCCAGAAGAAACAACATTGCCAGTTACAACCATTCCCCTCACCACAACTATTTCACCAGAGGTTACAACCACTCAGCCTTCCGCAGAGACTACCATTTCACCAGAAATTACCACACTTACAACCCAGCCAGTTCCAACGGAATCAACAGTGTTACCTGAAGTGACAACCACTCAGGTTACTACAGCTCCTTCTGAAGTGACCACAGGTCCAGCAGAAACAACAGCACTGACCACCGAACTTGTTCCAAAGACAACAGAAGTGGCACCAGAAATAACGACCTCCCAGCCGTTGGCACCTACCACAGCAGAAGAAACTACTGTTTCCCCAGAAGAAACAACATTGCCAGTTACAACTATTCCCCTCACCACAACTATTTCACCAGAGATTACAACCACTCAGCCTTCCGCAGAGACTACCATTTCACCAGAAATTACCACACTTACAACGCAGCCAGTTCCAACGGAATCAACAGTGTTTCCTGAAGTGACAACCACTCAGGTTACTACAGCTCCTTCCGAAGTGACCACAGGTCCAGCAGAAACAACAGCCCTGACCACCGAACTTGTTTCAAAGACAACAGAAGTGGCACCAGAATTAACGACCTCCCAGCCGTTGGCACCTACCACAGCAGAAGTAACTACTGTTTCCCCAGAAAAAACAACATTGCCAGTTAGAACCATTCCCCTCACCACAACTATTTCACCAGAGGTTACAAGCACTCAGCCTTCCGCAGAGACTACCATTTCACCAGAAATTACCACACTTACAACGCAGCCCGTTCCAACGGAATCAACAGTGATTCCTGAAGTGACAACCACTCAGGTTACTACAGCTCCTTCCGAAGTGACCACAGGTCCTGCAGAAACAACAGCACTGACCACCGAACTTGTTCCAAAGACAACAGAGGTGGCACCAGAAATAACGACCTCCCAGCCGTTGGCACCTACCACAGCAGAAGAAACTACTATTTCCCCAGAAGAAACAACATTGCCAGTTACAACTATTCCCCTCACCACAACTATTTCACCAGAGATTACAACCACTCAGCCTTCCGCAGAGACTACCATTTCACCTGAAATTACCACACTTACAACGCAGCCAGTTCCAACGGAATCAACAGTGATTCCTGAAGTGACAACCACTCAGGTTACTACAGCTCCTTCTGAAGTGACCACAGGTCCAGCAGAAACAACAGCACTGACCACCGAACTTGTTCCAAAGACAACAGAAGTGGCACCAGAATTAACGACCTCCCAGCCGTTGGCACCTACCACAGCAGAAGAAACTACTGTTTCTCCAGAAGAAACAACATTGCCAGTTACAACCATTCCCCTCACCACAACTATTTCACCAGAGGTTACAACCACTCAGCCTTCCACAGAGACTACCATTTCACCAGAAATTACCACACTTACAACCCAGCCAGTTCCAACGGAATCAACAGTGTTACCTGAAGTGACAACCACTCAGGTTACTACAGCTCCTTCTGAAGTGACCACAGGTCCAGCAGAAACAACAGCACTGACCACCGAACTTGTTCCAAAGACAACAGAAGTGGCACCAGAAATAACGACCTCCCAGCCGTTGGCACCTACCACAGCAGAAGAAACTACTGTTTCCCCAGAAGAAACAACATTGCCAGTTACAACTATTCCCCTCACCACAACTATTTCACCAGAGATTACAACCACTCAGCCTTCCGCAGAGACTACCATTTCACCAGAAATTACCACACTTACAACGCAGCCAGTTCCAACGGAATCAACAGTGTTTCCTGAAGTGACAACCACTCAGGTTACTACAGCTCCTTCCGAAGTGACCACAGGTCCAGCAGAAACAACAGCCCTGACCACCGAACTTGTTTCAAAGACAACAGAAGTGGCACCAGAATTAACGACCTCCCAGCCGTTGGCACCTACCACAGCAGAAGTAACTACTGTTTCCCCAGAAAAAACAACATTGCCAGTTAGAACCATTCCCCTCACCACAACTATTTCACCAGAGGTTACAAGCACTCAGCCTTCCGCAGAGACTACCATTTCACCAGAAATTACCACACTTACAACGCAGCCCGTTCCAACGGAATCAACAGTGATTCCTGAAGTGACAACCACTCAGGTTACTACAGCTCCTTCCGAAGTGACCACAGGTCCTGCAGAAACAACAGCACTGACCACCGAACTTGTTCCAAAGACAACAGAGGTGGCACCAGAAATAACGACCTCCCAGCCGTTGGCACCTACCACAGCAGAAGAAACTACTATTTCCCCAGAAGAAACAACATTGCCAGTTACAACTATTCCCCTCACCACAACTATTTCACCAGAGATTACAACCACTCAGCCTTCCGCAGAGACTACCATTTCACCTGAAATTACCACACTTACAACGCAGCCAGTTCCAACGGAATCAACAGTGATTCCTGAAGTGACAACCACTCAGGTTACTACAGCTCCTTCTGAAGTGACCACAGGTCCAGCAGAAACAACAGCACTGACCACCGAACTTGTTCCAAAGACAACAGAAGTGGCACCAGAATTAACGACCTCCCAGCCGTTGGCACCTACCACAGCAGAAAAAACTACTGTTTCTCCAGAAGAAACAACATTGCCAGTTACAACCATTCCCCTCACCACAACTATTTCACCAGAGGTTACAACCACTCAGCCTTCCGCAGAGACTACCATTTCACCAGAAATTACCACACTTACAACCCAGCCAGTTCCAACGGAATCAACAGTGTTTCCTGAAGTGACAACCACTCAGGTTACTACAGCTCCTTCTGAAGTGACCACAGGTCCAGCAGAAACAACAGCACTGACCACCGAACTTGTTCCAAAGACAACAGAAGTGGCACCAGAAATAACGACCTCCCAGCCGTTGGCACCTACCACAGCAGAAGAAACTACTGTTTCCCCAGAAGAAACAACATTGCCAGTTACAACTATTCCCCTCACCACAACTATTTCACCAGAGATTACAACCACTCAGCCTCCCGCAGAGACTACCATTTCACCAGAAATTACCACACTTACAACGCAGCCAGTTCCAACGGAATCAACAGTGTTTCCTGAAGTGACAACCACTCAGGTTACTACAGCTCCTTCTGAAGTGACCACAGGTCCAGCAGAAACAACAGCCCTGACCACCGAACTTGTTTCAAAGACAACAGAAGTGGCACCAGAATTAACGACCTCCCAGCCGTTGGCACCTACCACAGCAGAAGTAACTACTGTTTCCCCAGAAAAAACAACATTGCCAGTTAGAACCATTCCCCTCACCACAACTATTTCACCAGAGGTTACAAGCACTCAGCCTTCCGCAGAGACTACCATTTCACCAGAAATTACCACACTTACAACGCAGCCCGTTCCAACGGAATCAACAGTGATTCCTGAAGTGACAACCACTCAGGTTACTACAGCTCCTTCCGAAGTGACCACAGGTCCTGCAGAAACAACAGCACTGACCACCGAACTTGTTCCAAAGACAACAGAGGTGGCACCAGAAATAACGACCTCCCAGCCGTTGGCACCTACCACAGCAGAAGAAACTACTATTTCCCCAGAAGAAACAACATTGCCAGTTACAACTATTCCCCTCACCACAACTATTTCACCAGAGATTACAACCACTCAGCCTTCCGCAGAGACTACCATTTCACCAGAAATTACCACACTTACAACGCAGCCAGTTCCACCGGAATCAACAGTGATTCCTGAAGTGACAACCACTCAGGTTACTACAGCTCCTTCTGAAGTGACCACAGGTCCAGCAGAAACAACAGCACTGACCACCGAACTTGTTCCAAAGACAACAGAAGTGGCACCAGAATTAACGACCTCCCAGCCGTTGGCACCTACCACAGCAGAAAAAACTACTGTTTCTCCAGAAGAAACAACATTGCCAGTTACAACCATTCCCCTCACCACAACTATTTCACCAGAGGTTACAACCACTCAGCCTTCCGCAGAGACTACCATTTCACCAGAAATTACCACACTTACAACCCAGCCAGTTCCAACGGAATCAACAGTGTTTCCTGAAGTGACAACCACTCAGGTTACTACAGCTCCTTCTGAAGTGACCACAGGTCCAGCAGAAACAACAGCACTGACCACCGAACTTGTTCCAAAGACAACAGAAGTGGCACCAGAAATAACGACCTCCCAGCCGTTGGCACCTACCACAGCAGAAGAAACTACTGTTTCCCCAGAAGAAACAACATTGCCAGTTACAACTATTCCCCTCACCACAACTATTTCACCAGAGATTACAACCACTCAGCCTTCCGCAGAGACTACCATTTCACCAGAAATTACCACACTTACAACGCAGCCAGTTCCAACGGAATCAACAGTGTTTCCTGAAGTGACAACCACTCAGGTTACTACAGCTCCTTCTGAAGTGACCACAGGTCCAGCAGAAACAACAGCACTGACCACCGAAGTTGTTCCAAAGACAACAGAAGTGGCACCAGAAATAACGACCTCCCAGCCGTTGGCACCTACCACAGCAGAAGAAACTACTGTTTCTCCAGAAGAAACAACATTGCCAGTTACAACCATTCCCCTCACCACAACTATTTCACCAGAGGTTACAACCACTCAGCCTTCCGCAGAGACTACCATTTCACCAGAAATTACCACACTTACAACCCAGCCAGTTCCAACGGAATCAACAGTGTTACCTGAAGTGACAACCACTCAGGTTACTACAGCTCCTTCTGAAGTGACCACAGGTCCAGCAGAAACAACAGCACTGACCACCGAACTTGTTCCAAAGACAACAGAAGTGGCACCAGAAATAACGACCTCCCAGCCGTTGGCACCTACCACAGCAGAAGAAACTACTGTTTCCCCAGAAGAAACAACATTGCCAGTTACAACTATTTCCCTCACCACAACTATTTCACCAGAGATTACAACCACTCAGCCTTCCGCAGAGACTACCATTTCACCAGAAATTACCACACTTACAACGCAGCCAGTTCCAACGGAATCAACAGTGTTTCCTGAAGTGACAACCACTCAGGTTACTACAGCTCCTTCCGAAGTGACCACAGGTCCAGCAGAAACAACAGCCCTGACCACCGAACTTGTTTCAAAGACAACAGAAGTGGCACCAGAATTAACGACCTCCCAGCCGTTGGCACCTACCACAGCAGAAGTAACTACTGTTTCCCCAGAAAAAACAACATTGCCAGTTAGAACCATTCCCCTCACCACAACTATTTCACCAGAGGTTACAAGCACTCAGCCTTCCGCAGAGACTACCATTTCACCAGAAATTACCACACTTACAACGCAGCCCGTTCCAACGGAATCAACAGTGATTCCTGAAGTGACAACCACTCAGGTTACTACAGCTCCTTCCGAAGTGACCACACGTCCTGCAGAAACAACAGCACTGACCACCGAAGTTGTTCCAAAGACAACAGAGGTGGCACCAGAAATAACGACCTCCCAGCCGTTGGCACCTACCACAGCAGAAGAAACTACTATTTCCCCAGAAGAAACAACATTGCCAGTTACAACTATTCCCCTCACCACAACTATTTCACCAGAGATTACAACCACTCAGCCTTCCGCAGAGACTACCATTTCACCAGAAATTACCACACTTACAACGCAGCCAGTTCCACCGGAATCAACAGTGATTCCTGAAGTGACAACCACTCAGGTTACTACAGCTCCTTCTGAAGTGACCACAGGTCCAGCAGAAACAACAGCACTGACCACCGAACTTGTTCCAAAGACAACAGAAGTGGCACCAGAATTAACGACATCCCAGCCGTTGGCACCTACCACAGCAGAAGAAACTACTGTTTCTCCAGAAGAAACAACATTGCCAGTTACAACCATTCCCCTCACCACAACTATTTCACCAGAGGTTACAACCACTCAGCCTTCCGCAGAGACTACCATTTCACCAGAAATTACCACACTTACAACCCAGCCAGTTCCAACGGAATCAACAGTGTTTCCTGAAGTGACAACCACTCAGGTTACTACAGCTCCTTCTGAAGTGACCACAGGTCCAGCAGAAACAACAGCACTGACCACCGAACTTGTTCCAAAGACAACAGAAGTGGCACCAGAATTAACGACCTCCCAGCCGTTGGCACCTACCACAGCAGAAGAAACTACTGTTTCCCCAGAAGAAACAACATTGCCAGTTACAACTATTCCCCTCACCACAACTATTTCACCAGAGATTACAACCACTCAGCCTTCCGCAGAGACTACCATTTCACCAGAAATTACCACACTTACAACGCAGCCAGTTCCAACGGAATCAACACTGTTTCCTGAAGTGACAACCACTCAGGTTACTACAGCTCCTTCTGAAGTGACCACAGGTCCAGCAGAAACAACAGCACTGACCACCGAAGTTGTTCCAAAGACAACAGAAGTGGCACCAGAAATAACGACCTCCCAGCCGTTGGCACCTACCACAGCAGAAGAAACTACTATTTCCCCAGAAGAAACAACATTGCCAATTACAACTATTCCCCTCACCACAACTATTTCACCAGAGGTTACAACCACTCAGCCTTCCGCAGAGACTACCATTTCACCAGAAATTACCACACTTACAACCCAGCCAGTTCCAACGGAATCAACAGTGTTTCCTGAAGTGACAACCACTCAGGTTACTACAGCTCCTTCCGAAGTGACCACAGGTCCTGCAGAAACAACAGCACTGACCACCGAAGTTGTTCCAAAGACAACAGAGGTGGCACCAGAAATAACGACCTCCCAGCCGTTGGCACCTACCACAGCAGAAGAAACTACTATTTCCCCAGAAGAAACAACATTGCCAGTTACAACTATTCCCCTCACCACAACTATTTCACCAGAGGTTACAACCACTCAGCCTTCCGCAGAGACTACCATTTCACCAGAAATTACCACACTTACAACGCAGCCAGTTCCAACGGAATCAACAGTGTTTCCTGAAGTGACAACCACTCAGGTTACTACAGCTCCTTCTGAAGTGACCACAGGTCCAGCAGAAACAACAGCATTGACCACCGAACTTGTTCCAAAGACAACAGAAGTGGCACCAGAAATAACGACCTCCCAGCCGTTGGCACCTACCACAGCAGAAAAAACTACTGTTTCCCCAGAAAAAACAACATTGCCAGTTAGAACCATTCCCCTCACCACAACTATTTCACCAGAGGTTACAACCACTCAGCCTTCCGCAGAAACTACAATTTCACCAGAAATTACCACACTTACAACCCAGCCAGTTCCAACCGAATCAACAGTGTTTCCTGAAGTGACAACCACTCAGGTTACTACAGCTCCTTCCGAAGTGACCACAGGTCCAGCAGAAACAACAGCACTGACCACCGAAGTTGTTCCAAAGACAACAGAGGTGGCACCAGAAATAACGACCTCCCAGCCGTTGGCACCTACCACAGCAGAAGAAACTACTATTTCCCCAGAAGAAACAACATTGCCAATTACAACCATTCCCCTCACCACAACTATTTCACCAGAGGTTACAAGCACTCAGCCTTCTGCAGAGACTACCATTTTACCAGAAATAACAACACTGACAACTGTACCAACTCCGGTAGTGACCACAGCAATTCCCACAACAACAGTTGAGATTGTAACTGCACCGGAACCAACTACCTTATATTCAACAGAGATGCAAAAGAATATTAGTACAACCGTACCTTTGACCTCAGCCCCTGTTTGTTGTTTTGTAAATGGAACAAATTTTCCATCTGGTAAGACTCATATTTAAGTAATGTTTCATAACGATTTAAATTTACCATTGATTTTTGTTTTAATTCATATCAAATGCGTTATATTTTTAGACACCATCATATATAATGTAACTGATGGCTTTGGGTGGTGCTTTACTGGATACTGCAATTCTACTTGTCATGTTGAGATAAAATCATATTCCTGTGAAACAACACCCCCAACTACCAAAATACCATTAAGTACCACAGTGTTCAGCAGTTCTGCACCTACAACTCCTACAAGCATTTCTCCTACTGTCACACCTTACACAACTGTAACACCCGACTGTTCCAGTCTTAACCCACCAAGAAAGGTATATTTTGTCAAAACGTCTATTTTCCTCACCATATTATTGTAATCATTGCTATTATTTAATCTCAAAGCGTAATAATCACTATTTATTTATTACCAATTTGTAAACCAGTAAAAGATATATAGTATAATAACAGTTTTATTACACATAAATGAATTACAGTTGATATTTTCCTGTACATGTTTCATACATATAAATATTACAGTATTATTTGCAATAATTAATTCATGTTTTTTTAAGTAACAGAATGGGAAGTCCTGGAAAGAGGATAATTGTACAAGTGCAACATGTGGTAATGTAATGACACCTTATGTCTTTTTCAGGCGAACGAAACATGGCAGATTGGCTGCCAGGAGTGTAAGTGTGATGGTGAAAGCATGAGTGTGCGGTGTAAACCAATCAAATGTCCAACCACCACAATGCCGCTTTGTAACAAACCTGGACAAGTGGCCGTTAACAAGACAGATGGCTGCTGCGAGAGCTACGAATGTCGTGAGTAACGTGGCACCGTTCCTGTATCACTTTTCCTTACTATTTCTATACTAACGAGATGATCAGCTTGGTTTCTCAAATGCATCTGAAGAATCATATGAATTATCCATATCCATCAGGAGTGTTTACAACATTTGTACATGGAGCTACTTTCTCCTTTCAGAGTGCGATACAAGTAAGTGTGTCACGCCCAGGATGAAGTGTGCTCTGGGTTTCATTCAGGAGATGAATGGCACAAATCCAGGAGACTGTTGTCCTACATACACCTGCAGTAAGTGAACATGATCATAAATTATAACCAGTTATAAAAACAAACACTAAACATAAATTAAAATCAGTTATAATTACAAACCCTCCACATTCTTTCAGAACCCATGAAAGTCTGTGTGCAGAATGCGACGATATATCCGGTAAGGACAAACCCAGGTTTACTTCACATTCACATACATACTGTAATCAGTGCCATGCTAATTCAGTCTAATACTGGTGTGTGTGTTTCGTCTATAGCTGGGCTCCCAAATACCCAGTTCCCATGAGTGTGAGGAATGTGATTGTGGCTCGAGTGTTAATCCCGAAACTGGACTTCTGACTTCAAAGTGTGTGACAAAAAAATGTAATGAAGATTGTGAGGAGGTAAGGCAAGGCACCTCAAGGCGAATGTAGAAAAATACAGAGAAACATTTTTCATAAAAATGACAAAACCAAATCAATACTTTGACATGTTTGTCTTCTCTGTTAAGGGTTACAAGTATAAGCCTGTCATAGGCCAGTGTTGTGGAAAGTGTGTGAGTATGAGCTGCGTGGTCACCGTTAATAATGTCACTAAGACCATCCCAGTGAGTACCTTTAAACCTGGCTTTTACCCTCGCACTTAGAACTTGGCCTGTCCTGATTCATGCATTCCCGATTTCTCCACAGATAAACCAAACATTTACTCCACCTAATGATAAGTGTGTGACGTACACCTGCCAGGATGTTAGCGATAGTCCCATGGTAAAGGAAGTCAGGAAAACGTGTCGCGAGTTCAACCCGGCAAACTGTGTCCCGGTAAGTTTCTCTGTTTTGTTTTGTTTTTCTCCTATTAATATTGTTTAAATTTGGGTCAAGTAGGTTTAACAATTGTACTTACATTATGTAATCGAATTTTGAGGCAGGAGCTAAAAGTTAATTATGATCAAAAATAAACATGAATAAGCTAGTTATAAATGTCCCCATGTCAATAGCAAGTTAGTTTCTAGGAAATAACAAGTCTTGAAATACTTTGTTGTTTTCGTAAAAAAAGTGCAGCAAACTGCGTTGTTATTCTAATTCTTCTAACATTCATTAGTTTTTATTATTAGACATGAGAAAAGTGAAAACAGTTTTACATATTACACATAACATGGGAGGTGTCTCAGTGGTTAAGGTGTTGAACTGCTGACCAGATCCTTGGTTCGAGCCCTGATGCCACATGGTTGCCTCTGTTGGACCCTTGAACAAGGTCCTTCATTCCCAAGTGCTCAGATACAATCGGGCATCGAGCTGGCAACCTGGCCCTGTAAATAACTGCCACAGAAACGATATATATATATATATATATATATATATATATATATATATATATGTCCGTTGCCTGATATATAGATGAACATAGACGGAACCACACACATATGACATGGACAAAAAAACACTTACGATGGTGTTCTCTTTCTCTACAGGGAACAGAGACGACTGATGCTGACGGTTGCTGCAGAAGCTGTAAGTGAACGCCACAGTGCATGACCTTTGTCTGAGAAAAGCTTTACATTAGACTAAGCCTTTGTCTTCTCCACTCTCTCTCTCTCTCTCTCTCTCTCTTACTCACTCCAGGTACTCCACAGAGCAGCTGTAAAAAGGTTACAAACACCTCTGTGCTGGTTCATAATGGCTGCAGGAGCGCATCCCCGGTGGAGTTCACGTCCTGCTCGGGAGCCTGTGCCACTTCCTCCATGTGAGTAGGAAAATATATTTCTACAAAAATATCCCAGCAGCCTTCACTATGTGCTCTAACTGACCCTCCTTTGTCCTGCCTTCGTTTATAACAGGTACTCTTCAGAGAGCAACAAGCTGATGCACACGTGCTCGTGTTGTCAGGAGCAGTCGACCAGTCAGAAGGAAGTGGAGTTGATTTGCTCTGATGGATCGAAGACGACATACACCTACGTGTACATTGACTCATGTGGCTGCCAGACATCCGAATGCACACCGATGGGGAGACGCCGAAGGAGACGTTGAATTCTAAAGGAAACAAAATCCTGAAAAGTGCATGAATCTTAACTGACTCATGTTAAAGCTTAGGTTTCCTTTCTATTAGTCAGCTTCTCCACTTCTTTTATTGTGTAACTTGCATGCAAAAAAGAGAAAAACTGTTTTTAAATATATTATTATTATTGTTGTAAGAATGTGTTAAAATCTTAGTGACACATGGTGTGTAGAGTGCTATGCTTATATAGTGCATGTGTTCTTTTATCCTTTTAGTTCTTAATAAATGAATGCAGATTAAATTTTTGGCCTTGTCCTGCTTTGAAAGTTCTTAATTTCTAGTGTGACTTAAAGAGACACTTGCTTTATGCTGCCTCTCAGAGAAGCAGACTAGCACATCCTAATTTGATCTTTTCATCAGAATATTCTTTTGAAACTATGAAGAAATAGGAGGTTTAACAAAATAAAGAGCTTCCTCAGTGCTACATGAACATGGTTTCCCAGTTACAAAGGCTCTTTGTGAGACATTTTAACCGCAGCATGTGCATGACACATAAATAGTAGGAGCACAAATAAAACAAACAAATGCAACACATCACTTGTTTAGGCATTAAATAATTTTTTCTGTACAGAAAGTATAATTTAGAGAAATAATGCTGAGCTTTCAAATATGGGTTAGAAAAAAATTAATCATTTGGCATAGTGCATAGATCTAATTTTACAGAGTACGCAACTGTGAGTAACATCCTCATATTTACAAGTGGCTGTGAAATTAATAAACAAAAAAAACAACGATGCCTGAAAGAGAAAGTTTGTATCCCCCATCACAAAAAATATAAATATTTTCAACATGGAGTCGAATTCGACAAGTTCGAATCTTGGATTTGAGAGAGCAAGAATTATTTCATCTTTTTTAACTTTTCTAATAAAACTCTTTCAGATGACTGGAGGTCAAAAGAATCAGCTAACCTTTTCTTTGAATTGTTTTTAGTCGTAAAAAAAATTGTAAGATCAATTTTTACCCAGAAACCATTAGGAGTGCAAAGTTTTTGCTCTCGTTTTACAGGATCCATCCCATGTTCAGACATAATTTCACAAAAACTAAAATTAACATTAAGCTATAGGTCAAACAACTTAACAGTAAATCCTTTAGTAAAGCGAAACCTTTGGCATTACAGGTGGTCTAATTCATAACACCTTCGTAACACACAGCAAGGAACTCTGGGAAATAGATTTCTTTTAAATAAAAACAAGAATGTCTTTCTGATTCAGGCTTTGGACTAAAATCCTGTTTAGTTTTGTTCCAAATTATTAGACAATACTGTAAACAGGACCCTACATATATTACGCTCCGTGTAAGGGCCATATTTCATTCTTGTGATTTGTTGTTATGTTTATCTTATTTCAGTTTATTAGTTAAGCATTAAGCATTAAGTATCATACATATAATTTGTATTGTGACATTATTTCATGGGTTGTTCTGTGACATCATCCCACAGTTATGCAGTTCCATGTCTATCACGCACGTTAGTTGTAGTTGTTGTTAAGACACGGAAGGATACAGAAAGGTGTGGAGCACACAAGCTTTTGACCGTGAGACAGTAAGCTAAAAGGAATACAGTAAAATAAGTTGTTGTAACTGTAATCTATCGAAGCTACAGAACACAGCAAGCGACTTGTCGTGACTACAGTGGATTTATGCAAGAAACTGTAACAACCGTTGTTTTTGATGTTGAAAATAAACAAGAGACAAAGAAATCAACGAAACGTCTGATGTCGTCAGTGACACTGTGTAACTAAAGACACGCGTCAGAACTTGTGAATAACATGCACCTACATTAAAGTCAAAAGCTTGGCTCCGCCGCAGAAATGAAGATAAGTGATTTAAGAGTGTGAACGTGGATTGAAGAGCGCACGTGCGACTTCAAAAACGCGCATCGACTGCCAACGAGCAACCGAAACCGAAAGCGATAAGCGGACTTTGCCTGCTTTAAATTTCACTATGTCAGACGGCGAGGACAACGCTGCTGTCGCCGAACCTGAGCAGGTGATGGCGCCCGACGACAAAGAAGCCGCAGATAAGCTTCACGAACTGAAGAACGCCAGAGAAGGCAAGTGGAGTCAATTGACTGCATTAACTGGCGAATTAGAGTTGCTTATGTACGATGCCTGCAATCTGTATGACGTTGAAACCAAATACCATACGAAATACAAGGCGCTACTGGAGAACTTTGTTGAAAGCAATAGGGATGTGCGATTGCACCTAAACGAAAACGAACGCGAACATGACCGGCGAAACTGGTATATGTCTAAACTGCTGTGGGCCACAGAATTCAGGAAAAGGGTAGAGACGTGGATTACAGAAACTCAGAACCGCTCTAAGCCGCCTCAAACATTCGACGACGGAGTTTTACCAGAGGACAGTGTGTCAATGGTGGAACTAAGGGTGCTCGCTCCTAACAAGCACGGAAGCGTAGTGACGGTAGCATCCAAAAGGTCCTCAACATCTACAGCATCCTTAGCTCGGCTAAAACAGGCAGAAGCTGACAGAGCATCCTTGCTGGCTGAAGCAGCAATCTTAGAGCAACGGCAGGCGTTAGAAATAGAGGAAGCACAATTCCAAGCACGATTAAAGGTTAAAAACGAAAGGCTGGAACTCGAAGCGAAGCTTGCAAAGGTTAATGCAAAAATAAAAGTGTATCAGGGTTGTGAAGAACGGCAAGGTCCTGCAAGACAGGACGTGACCATCAAAACGCGCGGTGCATGCGCTTTCAAACCGGAGCACAAAGACCACTGCGACCACAGTTCGGCAACGGAATATCTTGAGCTGCCATCACGCCTCCGAGCAACCCACTTAAGCATGCCCGTGAGTGCCAAACCCATAATGTCAAGCACCCTAATGGAACGGCCCACCCAAGGTAACGAACACTCACTTTACAACACTGACATAGTGGAGCCTCAGGGTAGGATGCCACTTCAGGCAGATCTTACAGAAATGTTTGCAAAGAGTCAAAGGCAACATTCCTTACCTCCGCGCAACGTTCCTCCATTCTATGGTGACCCTCTTGAGTTCACGTCCTTCGTAAGAGCTTTTAAATATGCCATCGAGACCAACACTGATAGCAATCATGAAAGGCTGTTCTTCCTCGAGCAGTATACTAAAGGACAGCCTAAGGACCTAGTGAGGAGCTGCCAGCTCATGCCAGAACATTGTGGTTACGCAGAGGCTATGAAACTGTTACATGATAATTTCGGAAATAGACAAATAATCGCTACAACGCTGATGCAAAAGGCACTCAACTGGCCGGAAATAAAGTCAGAGGACGGAAAGTCGCTAAAAACTTTCTCCCTGTTCCTAGTAAAATGTTACAATACCATGTCAAGCATTAATTACATGGATGAGCGAGACAATGCTACCAACTTGAGGGGTGTTGCCTCAAAACTGCCCTACAAATTGCGTGAAAAATGGAGAAGCCACGTATACGAGTACGAAGAGCGCAATGAAGAAACAGCCAAGTTCGTGCAGCTGATGAAATTCGTAGAACGGGAAGCAAAGGCAATGTCTAACCCACTTTTTGGAGACCTGAACGTTTCGACTAGTGGTACAACGACTAGTGGTAAAAGGCACAGCAACAAATCCCCTTCAGGATTCAAGCAAAAAATGGAAGAAAAGAGAGGTAGCAGCTTTGCGACCGGCGTAAAACAGGTTGGTAAAAATCATAGAGACTCAATCACAGTAAAGAGTAACTTAGTTATTAGTGCCTTCACTAAACCTTGTGCATCCTGTGAGCAAGATCATACCCTAGACGAATGCCACAAGTTTAATAATGAGACATATAAGGTCAAATTGGACTTTCTAAAAAAGAATGGATTCTGCTTTGGCTGTTTAGTAAAAGGACATTTAAGCAAAGACTGCACAAAGAAAATTACATGTCAGTTGTGCTCAAAGAAACATCCTCGCATGCTACACATTGCAGCAAAGGACACAGCTCAAGCGATCGTAAAGGCTGACGAAACCGAACCAGTTCAAACATTGCCTGTTACAGCGAGTCACGAAACGAGTGCGTGTATCGGGGCTGGAGATGACTGTATTCTCTCCATAGTACCTGTTAAAATAAAGTCCAAGAAAGGCAACAAGACAGTAAAAGTATACGCCTTTATGGACCCAGGTAGCTCTGCTACCTTTTGTACAGAGTCATTAGCAAGGCGATTAAACGTACAAGGTAAAAAAATTGACATCATGTTAAGCACCATGAACGCGAGGAAACAAGTAGAAAGTTACGTGCTTACTGATCTAGAGGATAGCAGTCTGGAAGAAAACACCTTTGTTGAACTCCCCAAAGTGTTCACACAAAAGAGTATCCCAGTCTCAGTGGAAAATATTCCACAACAGCACGACATTGATAAGTGGCCATACCTCAGCGAAGTAAAACTGCCTTACATTAATGCTGGAGTTGAAATTCTCATAGGTAACAAAGAGCACAGGCTCCTAGAACCATGGCGAGTAATTAACAGCAGGCACAATGGGCCATATGCAGTAAAGACTGCTCTTGGATGGACCATAAATGGACCTCTTCGAGAGTCGGTCGAGGAAGGCACATGTGACAATGAGCAAGTGAGCGTTACAGTCAACAGAGTCTCCATCGAAAGTGTGGAACAAATGCTGATACAACAGTACAACCATGATTTTCCTGAACGGAACTGTGATGACAAAGCTGAGTTGTCACAAGAGGACTATCAGTTTTTAGACTCTGTAACTAACTCCCTGCAATTTACCGATAATCACTTCTACATCGGTCTCCCACTTAAGAAAGCAGCTACTCAAATGCCCAATAACCGAAGCGCAGCCATGCAGCGCGCACTGAACCTCAAACGGAAGTTTAGGCATAACCGCTCCTTTCACAAAGAGTATTTAAACTTCATGAATGACATGTTTGAGAAGGGTCATGCAGTCAAGGTCCCCACACCCCACCTAAGTCGACAAGACGGGCAGGTGTGGTACATACCTCACCATGGTGTGTACCATCCTCAAAAGAAAAAGCTAAGGGTAGTCTTTGATTGTGCTGCCAGCTATCAGGGAATATCATTAAATAGCAAGCTTCTGCAGGGACCCAACCTGACAAACTCACTCATTGGGGTGCTCGCACGCTTTAGACAAGAAGAAGTTGCCATGATGGCAGATGTGGAAGCCATGTACTATCAGGTCAGAGTTCCGGAAAAGGACACAGACTTGTTGCGTTTTCTGTGGTGGCCGAACGGAGACGTGAGTCAGGACTTGGTTGAGTATAAAATGGTTGTTCATTTGTTTGGTGCAAAATCATCTCCAAGTGTAGCTAACTTCGCCCTTAGGAAAACAGCAGAAGAAAACCGCAGCAATGCATCTGCCGAGGCAGTCAACACAGTACTTAAAAACTTTTATGTAGACGACTGCTTGAAGTCTGTCTCTAGTCATAGTCAAGCAGTTGCGCTATATAGTAATCTCACCAAACTGTGCGCAAGTGGAGGGTTTCACCTCACCAAGTGGGCAAGTAATAGTCGTACATTGCTAGCTTCCATCCCTGAGGGTGAGAGAATTAAAGACATGAGGGACTTAGATTTGAGTAAAGACGTACTCCCTGTTGAGAGAGCTCTAGGGGTGCTGTGGTGTATTAATTCAGACACGCTCAAGTTCAAGATTAGTTTAAAAGAGCGGCCTGTGACTAGAAGAGGAATCTTGTCAGTCACTAGTTCAATTTATGACCCCTTAGGCTTCCTTGCACCAGTCATACTGCCAGCTAAGATCTTAATGCAGCAGTTATGTAAAGAGAGACTCGCTTGGGACGATGACATTCCCGAACAATTTATAAAAAGATGGAGGGCCTGGCTACACGAGTTGCATCAATTGTCTGAGTTTAGTGTAGCAAGATGCGTAAAACCAGTTGACTTTGGAGTCACAAATACAGCACAACTTCACCACTTCTCAGATGCAAGTGAAATGGGATATGGAGTTGTCTCGTATATTAGGTTAGTAAATGCTGATGGACTCACACACTGTGCATTCATGATGGGGAATTCTCGCGTAGCGCCCTTGAAACAAACTACTATCCCCCGAATGGAATTGACAGCGGCAGTGGTTGCCGTAAACAACGACAAAATGTTGAAAGGTCAACTGGAAATAGAACTGCTGGACTCTGTGTTTTGGACCGACAGCACAACTGTCTTGAGATACATTGTTAATGAAAACTACGCTTTAAAACCTTTGTCGCTAACAGAATCTCCATCATACGAGAGTCAACCAAGCCACAGCAGTGGAGGTACGTCAACACTTCAAAAAACCCAGCCGACGCTGCTTCCAGAGGAGTTTCCTGTGAAAAATTCATGAAAAACAACAATTGGATCCATGGTCCACCCTTTCTTAAAACACCAGAGAGTAAATGGCCTGAAAACATCCACGATCTGTCGACGAAAGAGGATGACATTGAGATTAAACCCTCAGCCTCAGTGAATCTCGTAAAAACTACAGAGAGCACAGATGCCGTGAGTAAACTGACTAACTATCGGAGTGACTCAGTCGGAGTGACTGGTATAAGTTAAAAAGATCCGTTGCCTGGATTCTTTGCGTTAAAGACATGCTTAAACAGAAAACAAAAAGGATCAAGGGACAGGCAAACAACTCAATAATAGAAAACCATAAGTCTCTAACAATTAAGGACTTAACAAGGGTAGAAAACGAAGTCATTAAGTTCGTTCAAAACCAAAAATTCAAAGACGAAATTTCCATGTTACAAAAGGGTAATGCTTCCGTAAAAAGAAACAGTTGTCTCTCCAAACTAGATCCAGTACTGCAGGATGGAGTGCTAAGAGTTGGAGGACGTCTTGGTAGGTCTGCAATGCCTGAGCATGCAAAACGCCCTGTCATTATACCCAAAGACTCACACATTACAACTCTAATCTTACGGAACACTCACGAACAGGTTGGACATTGTGGAAGGAATTACATGCTTTCAAAATTGCGGCAGAAAAACTGGATTCCGACAGCAAATTCCCTTGTGAGAAAGTTTCTGTCCAGTTGTGTGACATGCAGAAAGATCAGAGCGAAGAATAGTGAACAAAAAATGTCAGAACTGCCACGCGATAGAATAACACCAGATCACCCACCATTCACTAACGTAGGGGTAGACTATTTTGGACCCTTCGAGGTCAAACGGGGTAGAAGTAATGTTAAAAGATATGGCGTATTGTTTACTTGTCTGACAACAAGAGCCGTGCACATTGAAGTCGCGCAGTCATTAGATACAGACTCCTGCTTAAATGCTATTCGACGCTTCATGTGCAGAAGAGGCCAGGTGTCAGTTATGAGAAGTGATAATGGAACAAACTTTATAGGCGCTGAGACTGAACTGCGTAAAGCTATCCAACAGTGGAACCAGTCAAAAATTGAAGGCGTCCTCATGCAAAAGGGGATACAATGGATATTTAATCCTCCTGCTGGGTCTCACTTCGGTGGAATATGGGAAAGGCAGATAAGGTCAGTTAAAAAAATCTTGAGGTCTGTATTAAAAGAACAAACACTAAACGATGAGAGCTTGCATACATTCCTGTGTGAGGTGGAGGCTATAATAAATGACCGTCCCCTTACCACCGCTACAGACGATCCCACAGACCTGGAGCCCCTGACACCTAACCACCTGCTGCTGATGAAAAAACAGCCAAACTTGCCTCCTGGTCTTTTCAAAAAAGAGGACATTTACGCACGTCGCAAGTGGAAGCAAATTCAGTACCTTGCCGACCTATTCTGGAAGCGATGGGTGCGTGAATACTTGCCCTTGCTTTGGGAGCGCCAAAAATGGTCTCAGGTGAGAAAAAACCTCTCGATTGGAGACGTAGTTCTAATAATTGATAAGTCTTCTCCAAGAAATTCATGGGTCGTCGGACGGATCACGAAAGTGTTCCCAGATAAAAAAGGACTTGTGAGACGTGTACTGGTCAAAACTAAAACCAGTACCCTGGAAAGACCCATCGATAAGCTGTGCCTGATATGTGAAATGGACTGTTAATTACCTTATAAAGTAGTCATGTTCCTTTCATTTGGTACGCAGCGATATGAATACCTTAAGTTAAACCGTTAACAAATGTCTAAAGTGTTAAGAAAGTTAACTCTAAAGTGTTAAGAAAGTTAATTCAAATTTTAATCCAATAGTAAATGTTGTGGCCCAATTGTAAAAAAAAAAGAAAAAACAACAAAACAAAAAATGTGTGTAATTGTCAGTCTTCCTGCCTGTCAATTAGGGGCTGGAAATGTAAGGGCCATATTTCATTCTTGTGATTTGTTGTTATGTTTATCTTATTTCAGTTTATTAGTTAAGCATTAAGCATTAAGTATCATACATATAATTTGTATTGTGACATTATTTCATGGGTTGTTCTGTGACATCATCCCACAGTTATGCAGTTCCATGTCTATCACGCACGTTAGTTGTAGTTGTTGTTAAGACACGGAAGGATACAGAAAGGTGTGGAGCACACAAGCTTTTGACCGTGAGACAGTAAGCTAAAAGGAATACAGTAAAATAAGTTGTTGTAACTGTAATCTATCGAAGCTACAGAACACAGCAAGCGACTTGTCGTGACTACAGTGGATTTATGCAAGAAACTGTAACAACCGTTGTTTTTGATGTTGAAAATAAACAAGAGACAAAGAAATCAACGAAACGTCTGATGTCGTCAGTGACACTGTGTAACTAAAGACACGCGTCAGAACTTGTGAATAACATGCACCTACACTCCGTCTATCACTGCTTGTTGTCGCGACTTGTCAGTGAGCCTCTATGATGCAAGCTTGACATTTATGTTTATCTAGTTACTGTAAATGACTTTTTGGGAGGTGTGCATCCCAGCCAGAAGCAGCGGGTACGCATAACTGTGTTACCTGGAGTATGTGAAATGACTCTGCCATTATCATTAAATACATTTCACAAGTAACACATTAGAGTACTTGGATAAATTGTTTGATCTAACGTGTTAAGTCTGTAATCCTTTATTTAAATAATTTATGTAATCCATGAGCCAGACAGCAGTCATTCTGTTAGAGTGTGTGTGTGTGTGTGTGTGTGTGTGTGTGTGTGTGTGTGTGTGTGTGTGTGTGTGTGTGTGTGTGCAAGTCGTCCTGACTGGGACGCTCTCTTACAACTCAAGATGGGAACAAGATAGGAAGGGGTCCACACACCCGAGGGGAAATGGTTTGGTTCGGACTCTTAATTGAGAGAGTGTAATGTCCTGATGTTCGTTGAAAAAATAAATAAATAAATTCAATTCAATTCAATGGCTGCATTTTAGAAAAGAATTATATGGGATGGCCAGCTGTTATCTATTTATAATATTATTACTTGTGTTAAATGTTTTAATATTTTAACTATTTAAACCAAGTGCCATATTCTACACCTCTTTTAGTGTGTGGCTGTCAAGTTTATTTATTTATTTTTTTCTAAATCTTTTTTCCTCCCTCGCTTTTTTAAAAGTTGTTTTATCCTTTCTTGCACATCTACTTCACTTGGTACTGAAAAACTTCCCAAATTGACATTTTGTTCCCAACATAAGAGCAATAGAAGAGTTTATTCTTACACTATATCTGTTTCTTTATCTGTTAACTTTATTTAAATATGTGCTGATATTTTTGAGAGCTGTTCCCAGAGTTGATTCTCCATATCAGGATACAGATCCTTAACAGCGTTGTGAGTCACCCACTGGCCTAGATCAAACTGGTCCTTCGGTGTCAACTTAATGGTTTGTGTGTTCGAGATGTTGAAATATTCAAAAAAATGGAGTCATTATTTAATAGGCTGGGCACTCATAATTATACATATTCAAAGTTATCTTACTGCTGTGTATTTACTCCCATTCACTCACAGACGTAAGCATCAGTCCATCAACAGCTGGGAGCAAAGCATGCGTGTCTTTAGGACAAACAAAGACAGATATTTGTGCTGAATCAACAAGAGATTTAGTGGGTGAGGTTTAACAAATGATTGATTTAAATAACAAACATGGATAAATAATCTATGTTAAGATATTACGGATAAAAATATGAATCTATATGAGCCTGAAGTGTGTGTGTGTGTGTGTGTGTGTGTGTGTGTGTGTGTGTGTGTGTGTTTTGCAATAATTGAGTGTTCTGCCTTCTGTAAAATGTTTCTGGGATGAACTGACCCTAGCCAAGATTAAGTGGCTACTGACAATGCAGGAAAGAATGGATGGATAAATTAACTAATCAATCAATCAATCAATCAATCAATTGATAAGTGAAGCAATGAATAAGCGTTAAAAGGAAGGAATGAAGGCAGACAATTTGACTAAGACCATAGACCACTCAGTGTTTATGTTTTTTTTTAATGGTAAATATACCAGTGGTGTTCTATATATATTATCATCTCATTCGGACACAAAATGTTTCTCACAGATTCGGAGTTGTTATTTAACTTCTACAGAGTTTTCAAGCTTTTGATTAGTTAAATCCCAGTTTTTCCTGATTGACTAGGGGTGTCACTTTCCACTCATGTTCCCAAGAGATTCATTTAATTCACAATGCATTATTACTACAACAGTCATTAATACTAATGATAACATTCTGAAATGAAATACCATATTAAGGTAATAGTAAGTGAAGACTGAAACCAAATAAGAGAGGCAGACCTTCTCCTGACGGCGAAACGCCTGGAGGGTTTCAAAGCCCCACCATCATCCAGCAAATCCGGAGCAATATTTATCTTAGGAAAGTTAAACTAACTTATGGCCCCTCCTTAACTAAAGCTCATGGATATGACGTTAAACTCAGGTAGTATAAAATCAGACTGGATCAGGGGATTGTCACACTGCACCTGTGGAGCGCCTGTTCCTCCACAACACCACCATGGGGACCTTTAATTTAATAACTATAAAGTTAGTGACATGGATCACTCTATCGATTGGACTGACTGCTGCGCAAAGTAAGAAATAGCTTAAAATAATAAATTATTTTAGAATTGCTAGTTCTAGTTCTAATGGATCATTCCATATTAGACTTATTGGTAAAGTATAATTGTGAAATTGTGACATATTATAACATATTGATATTATAACATACAACTGTATATATAATACATACAGTATAATATATACAGTTGTATGTTATATGTTTATCAGTAGAGGAATTAGCTGTGTGCTATATGTAATAAAAGCATGTGGGTGCATGTACAGATATAGTGCTTTGTAATGTATATTACTTTAAGAGAAAGCCATATCTGTAATCAAACATAAAGAATTTTAAAATAACTTGTATTTCCTGGAATATTTTAGCGACAATATCAATGAGTAACCTGGGAATGAAGACACTGATTTCAGGTAGATAGAATTAATTAAATTTTTTTTTTTTAACAAATATGTTATAGAAAATTAAGAAAAAACAGATCATGCCTCGGATAATTTATTTCTATTTTATTATCATTGTTTTATTTATTAAGGAATTCCTTCAGCGCATAATGAAGTTGTCTGCAGCACATGGGGGAATAACCACTACTTGACGTATGACGGAGACCTTTTCCAACTCCCGTCCACGTGTAATCACATCCTGACCTCGCAGTGCAAAAGCAGCTATGAAGAGTTCAACGTTCAGCTGAGACGGGAGGTCGTGAACGGGAAACCCACTATTAGCAAAATCATCATGAAGCTGGACGGCACAGTGGTGGAGCTCACTAAAGCTTCAATCAGCGTCAACGGCCAACCGTGAGCCAAACTCACAACTAGTGGTGTTGTACTGTTGTTAGAACTTTCAAAGGATAATAAAACAACAAAATTTCATTTTAGAGAATTTTAGCCCGGATGTGAAGAAAGTGAAGTGAAGAACATTTTAATTTTCACTAGTGTTTCACTAGTGTCATATCCATATGAGGCAAAATGCATTTAAAATTTTTTATTTGTTTGTTTATTTGTTTTTAAGAGTGAAAATTTCACATTCCAGTGGAGGAGTTCATGTGGAAAGGTTTGGCACTTATATCACCATCAAGTCCGCAGTGGGACTAACAGCTTTGTGGAATGAGGATGATGCTTTCATGGTAAATATATAGTCTATATATACTCTATAAAACACACACACACACAATTAATTCCTAACTTACTGTTTAAAAACAGCAGAATTAATGTTTAATCTATATATTTATATATTTACAGATTGAATTAGATGCAAAGTACAAAAATCAGACATGTGGGCTTTGCGGTGACTTCAATGGCGTCCCAGGTTACGATGAATTTATCAAGGATGGTAATAAAAATTTTTATCAAAAAATCTGATAAAAACTGATGCGATTGCAAAGCATTGGCTAGTGCTGGAGCTCCAGATCACTCAGGTCCACAACTATGAATTCCACACTCCTTATATATCTCAATCCGCTAGCATTTTAAAGTTTACCTTGTAATTTTCCTGGCTTAAGCCAACCCAGTGGACAGGGCACCCCTTAACCTTTACAGCTTCCCTAAGGCAACCTGTAATTGTGTAAACCTACTTATGTACAGTATGAGTGTGTGTACGATGCCCTGCAATGGACAGACGATATATCTATGATGTATTTCTGCCTCATGTCTATTTTTTCTGTGATTAGCTTCAAAGCCACTGTGACCCTGACCATCAGGCATAAGACAGGATTAGAAATTTCTTTGTGCACACTTTAGGTGCGGTGATCTCTCCTTCTGTTTATGGAAGTCTCTGGAAGATGGACGGACCCACAGAAAGATGCGAGGACGAACCTGTAGAAGAATACACCGACTGTGGAGATGAGGTACTCTTGCATTCTAACATCTACTAAACCTTTACTGAACAGACTCATCATCATCAGAATTAGAGTTGTCACCATATACGGGCATCACAAACCATGAGCTAATGTCAGAGATCCTGGTCACTTAAAGATTGATAGATTTAATTCCCCTGCTGGTTATTAAGCGAGTTTGTATTACATCATAGTTTGTATAAAACATAGCTGGGTGGCTTTTATTACCCAACATGATCGTCATCGGTACAGGAAAGCGCACAGAGATAAATGGATGTACAGTACAATGAAGTGTTACATAAATGCAATAAAGTTAGATATGTATTAAGCTCCAACAAATAAAACTTTTAAATGTTGTGTTTCTGGACAGAATTTATGCAGACAGCTGTTTCTCAGTAAGGCGTTCAGCAGCTGCACCCCCCTGTTGACTGTCGATCTGTTTGTGAAAGCATGCATGGAGGATCTCTGCCAGTGCAACGCAACTACACACTCTTCCTGCTTGTGTGATACTGTGTCAGAGTATTCTCGTCAGTGTGTGCACTCAGGAGGGAGACCACAGAACTGGAGGACTGATGTCTTCTGTCGTGAGTTAAAATCTTTATCACTGCATTGTTTCGATTGCAGCTCAGTTAGTCAGTGTTTTGCTCCATAACAAATTTGTATTAAGCTTATTTTAATGTTGACATTTTTACTCTGCAGTACTTTATTTTTTGTCATGCATGACATTTCTAAGACTATTTTTGCTGACTCTTCCAGCCAAGTCATGCCCACACAGCATGGAGTACACAGAGTGTGGCAGTCCGTGTATCGATACCTGCTCGAACACCGAAAGAGGAGAAGTGTGTGGAGACCACTGCATTGATGGATGCTTCTGTCCTCCAGGTAACATGCATTCCTCAAAGTCATGTCTCAAACTGACCATAACTTTGCTTCAGGTCACACACTAGAGACGTATTCCTAATAACCAGGTCTTTCTTTCTATGAAAGAATCCCAGTGTTACTCAGTGATATCAGAAAAACTAATCCTACAAATCAAATCTTATATGTATTTAATATTTTAAGGCACTGTGTGGGATGATGTCACCAACTCCAGCTGTATTCCACTGAGTTCCTGTTCCTGTGTTCATGGAGATCAAATTTATGGGCCTGGGGAAAATTATACAACAAGCTGTGCAGAATGGTGAGTCCTGATTCCAAAAGGTTTAAAAGTCAAGTCAAATTCCTACTTGTTAAGTTTAACTTGCTATCACGTTTGTGGTTAGTGATGTTTGTGGACTCTTAAGGTCAAATCCACAACCATCAATTAATGTTTTTCAATACTGCATGGTGTATATATTGTCCCTAGGTCATATTCTAAACTTAAACAGAATCAGTAGTTGTTGGTTTTTTTGACTTCTTCACCTTGTTGACATTTCAGCACCTGCTCAGGAGGTGAGTGGCAATGTTCGAATAAAGACTGCCCTGGCACATGCTCCGTTTTGGGAGGAACGCACTTCATAACATTTGATGAAAAATCCTTCACCTTTAACGGGGATTGTACGTACGTCCTTGCCAAGGTAACAGTCCTAACTTTAGGATGAGAAACTACAATGTCCAAGTTCGATTCAGGCAGTTTCTAAATGTTCTAATATAAAAGGCAACTAAACGAACTAAAAACCCTTTTTTAAACACTACCAATTCACATACACATACTGTACATGGTTCTGCTTTGTTTAGGACTGCACAGGCAGTGATTTTACCATCCTGGGTGATTTGGTGAAATGCGGCCTGTCAGACACTGAGACCTGTCTGAGATCAGTCACCGTCGCGCTGTCACAAGGCACTAAGGTAAGAAGATAAGAAGAAGACTTTGTACACTTCTGTGAAAGAAAGTACAGATATATATTTTTTTATAAATCTCAGGATTACCCCACCTTTTATCCAGGCTTATTGATACACACTGATTAAATAATAAAAAAAATGTAACCACACATGAAAGGTCACATTGCAGTGATGTTAAATAAATATTAAGGGGCTGAATTGTGAAGAGTTGCCAAAGAAAAAAAGTCTTATTGATATATTTTTGTATCATGGGTAGCCAGGATATAACCGTCCATGATAATTACAACCTATCATATTGCAAAATTGTTACATCATATTAAAAGCATCTATGATTTACTCTTCAGCTGGTCCGAGTGGACTCATCTGGGAATGTTGAAGTGGACAAGATTTTCACACAGCTTCCACTTTTTACAGGTAAAACTCAGTCAGTCAGTCAGGACAAACTAATCGATACAGTTTATAAAATATTTCAGCCAAAACAATAAATGTATTGGAATAATTATATAGGTATAATTATAAAGTGCTGTATGTTGATCCTTTTGTAGGAACCATATACATACCTACAGGATCACACTTCCATTTGGATTATAGCTCAAACATTTACACTGTTCTCAGTGGGCATGTAATGCTCTAAATCACCAGGAAATGTTTTAAATGTTGAAATGCTTGATTGTGTTTCCACAGCCGAAGTGAGCATCTTTAAGCCATCTTCATTCTTCATCATCATCCAGGCTGTCAACTCCAAAGTTGTTCTGGAGATCCAGCTCGTTCCCATCATGCAGGTTTTCATCACACTGAATCCAGCTCTTCAAGGAAAAACATGTGGTGCGTACCCGCCATCGACCTGTCTCACACCCTGAGACGAGTATAATAATGTTAGAGATCAGTCTTCTCTTTACTGTTTGGTTTGAGCGGACTGTGAATCAACTTTCATCCTTCTACAGGACTCTGTGGCAATTTCAACAACATTCAGTCGGACGATTTCACCACGGCTGGTGGACTCAGAGAGGGAACGGCGGTGGCTTTTGCCAACACATGGAAGACCCGAGGAAGCTGCAGTGATAAGCAGAGATCCTTCGAGAACCCGTGCAGTTTGAGCACTGAAAATGGTGCGCATGTACATCTGCCCTTGTCTTTACCGTCTGTTTGAATATGTACTGCACCTGTACTCGGTGGTATACAATCATATAAAATATATGAATGAACGATACATATTGCTGTTGTTTTTACAGAGAAATACGCAGATCACTGGTGCTCCCTTCTATCAGATCCATCTGGAGCTTTTGCCCCCTGCCATTCAAGAATCAGCCCTGGTTTATACAAACAGGTAAAATGGCCTTTTCTGAAGATTGAATGTAATCTGAAGGCTTATAAACAGGAAAAATCTAAATCATCATATTAGTAACATTATCCTGTATCTGTAGACAAATAATGAAATGACAATATTGACATTACTCACAGGCATAACAGCTCAATCTAAATCTTTGACTTTCTGATATTTATTTATATGCATCCTGTAAAACAATATATTCACCTGCCCACAGATGTGTGTACATGACACGTGTAACTGTGAGAGGTCAGAGGACTGCATGTGTGCTGCGCTGTCTTCATACGCACACGCATGTGCAGCTAAAGGGATCGTCCTTAAAGGCTGGAGAGACAACGCTTGCAGTGAGTTCAGTATTTCACCACTAATAAAGGAGAAATTCTCAGTAGAAACAGATACCAAATACAAATATGTACTCAGTAGATATCGATACAGGCTTGGAAGGTGGTTATGTTTAACATTACTTGGTACAGATTTAAATTGGGCCAAGGACAAGTCATTGAGTCAATAAGTGCTTAAAGCAACTCAAATATGACATTCTGATTGATGCTAAAGTAAATATCAGCTCAGAAAAGATCAGTCATGAATGAAAAAGCAAGAATACTTTAGCTTAGAAAGAGCATCAAAACTAGGACTACATTACAATATCACACACGGTACACAAAAATCACACTGAAATAAACTGTGTTATGTCCTATTCATATAGGGAAGGAAACAGATTGATTAAAACAGTCATGCACCAGATTCAAAGTTAATTTGAATCACTTATACTAATATTAAATTCTTTGTGCTTGCTTCCTCATTCAGGCAACCACAAGGTGTGCCCGAGCACATTAGTTTACTCTGATCACATGACCAGCTGTCAGCGCACATGTCGCTTCATTGGGCAGACTGACTACTCCTGTGGTGTCGACTTTGTGCCAGTGGATGGCTGCGGCTGTGACGCGGACACCTACATGAATGAAAATGGAAAGTGTGTTAAGGCAGAGGAATGCCCATGTTATGACTCAAACACAGTCGTTCAGCCCGGAGACGTCATTAGCAAAGATGGCACCACATGGTAAGAATGTGGCAAAAAGAACAATACAAATCAAGTGAAAGTCAAATGATTAGATGAGTGTTTATTGTGATTTTTTCATCTTATTTCAGCATATGTAAGCAAGGCATTCTGAGCTGCATGGGTGTGCTGTATGTGCAAGGTACGGAACAGTGTGCTGATTATTATTATTATTATTATTATTACTTACTTCATGTACATTTCAGAAAGGCTGTACATGAAGTTTAATCCTGTACAGTTAGAATTCTAATAAGACACACTTCACACTACAATATAATAATAATAATAATAATAATGAACACAACATTTGTAATTCTAGAATGTGTTCCCCCAATGAAATATTTCAACTGCTCAAACTCTGCTCCTGGAAGCACCGGCTCTGAATGTCAGAAAAGCTGTCAAACACTGGACATGGCCTGTGTGAGTTATTGCTTCTTGAAGAAAGCATTTCGGAAATCATACAGAACAATAACAGCAACAATAACAGGAATAATCATTATAATTTCATCATGATTTAATCCTCAAAATACATTGTGTCTCTACAGATCAGCACAGGATGTGTATCCGGCTGTGTGTGTCCCCCAGGCCTGGTCTCTGATGGACAAGGTGGTTGTATTCCTGAACAAAACTGTCCATGCGTCCATAATGGAGTCAATTATCAACCTGGCGAGACTGTTATTGATGGCTGCAACACATGGTATTTACATGTTAATTAAATCCATTGGTTAGATTTCATAGATTTGCAAGAATTAAGTCCACTTAACATTTAAACGCTCCTGCAGCACATGCAAGGACAGAAGATGGCAGTGCACCAAAGAACAGTGCAAGGCAACATGCACTGTCTATGGAGATGGACACATCACAACCTTTGATGAAAAGCAATTCATGTTTAATGGAAACTGTGAATACGCCCTTGCTCAGGTACTGATCATACACGTACATACAAAAAAACACATTAGCATTACTTACAAGATGATCTCGGGTAAAAGTCAAAAATGTTTTAGTCATTCCTTTAAAGAGGTACACTAAACCCAACCCTGTTGTATAATGCAATGTGTAGGATTTCTGCAGTGGCAGTAGCGCCAGTGGCACTTTCAGAGTCATCACGGAAAACATTCCCTGTGGCACGACTGGCACCACCTGCTCCAAAGCCATCAAACTCTTCATAGGCGTGAGTCTCACTTATGCATGTTTATTGCAAAGACTTTTTTTTTTATCTGACGTGATTTAACACAGAATACACAGACTGTTAATCATAATGCACATCATCTTGGACACTTCATTCACCAATTAAATGTAACCAGAGAGCAAGCGGGAGATCACAGATGTACCTTAATGATCACTGCAGAGCAAAAATCATTATGCCTTTATGTCTAAACTGGTTTTAAGGGAAAAACAAATGTATTTTATTGACAGAGCAATGAGCTGATCCTCTCAGATGGAACATACCAAGTGGTACAGAGAAGCAATGGAGATGAAATCCCGTACCAGATTCGCACCATGGGAAACTACCTGGTGGTTGAAACCAATAACGGCGTGATGCTCATATGGGACAGAAAGACATCAATCTACGTTGTGCTCAGTCCTAAATTTAGGGTGAGTATTCATGCCTTGTGTCTCGTGTTATTAACGTCTTATTGTTATTAATATCTAATGTAAAAATGTTTCAATGTTACTTCTTATGAAATGTGATAAATACTCAGATGAGGATGGGTTCCCTGTTGAGTCTGGTTCCTCTCAACGTTTCTTCCTATTGCCATCTCAGGGAGTTTTTCCTTGCCACTGTCACCGTCACCCTTGGCTTGCTCATCAGGGACACTTCATTCATCCATTCATTCATTCCTCTCATTAATACCTGGACACATTTTTCTCACACATACACACTTCCAAACATTTTTTTCATGTTTGTGAAGCTGCTTCGAGACAATGACCATTGATAAAAGTGCTATATAAATAAAATTGAATTAAATTGAATTGAATAAATAAAATTATATTAAAATTCATTCATTTAATGCTATATAATTTAAACTGCACTAATCCACAGGGAAACGTGTGCGGTCTGTGTGGAAACTTTGACGGAAACGCCAATAATGACTTCACCACGAGAGGCCAAGAAGTTGTGGTTAACCCTCTCACCTTTGGAAATAGTTGGAAAGTGTCTCCCACTTGTCCAGAGACATTGACCGTTCAAGACCCGTGCACTAACAACCCCTACAGAGAGGCCTGGGCACAGAAACAGTGCAGCATCATAAACAGCGACACTTTTGCAGCCTGCCATTCACAGGTATCACCACCAATACAGTCAACTAGCACTTTTTGTAAGTCGCTCAGTATAAGAGCGTCTGCCAAATGCCTAAATGTAAATGCCTAAATGTAAATGTAAATGTAAACTACTGCAAGAACAAATTTTAAATTAATAGAGAGACAGAATTTTAATTACAGTACATTTTAAAATTTAATATCTTTTATATTTATATAAAATGCTTAATTGAAGAGCCGCTAGTACACAAATATCTAATCTATGAGCCAGGGTCCAGAATATGTCATGTGTAGCATTGATGCATATTAAGATGTAGCCCATAGATAACCTTGATGCATTATTAACGTATTATTTTGCAGTATCCCATGGCTAAACTGTCCAAGATCGTGCACTGTCAAAAATCCTGATTTTTTTATTATTATTGTTTTTTAGGTGGAACCATCTTCTTATTATTCTGCGTGTGTGAGTGATGCATGCGCTTGTGACAGTGGAGGAGATTGTGAGTGTTTTTGTACTGCAGTGGCAGCCTACGCTAAGGCCTGTAGTGCTGCTGGAGTGTGTGTTTCCTGGAGAAGCCCGAAAATCTGCCGTGAGTCATGCCAACCTTCATATTAGTGCTGAAAGGTTAGGGAAATAAATGTGATAGTATTATATCTGTTAGATTGAAGGCACATCATGGGAGAACTGTTTGCCTTAATAGTAACATTTAATTGGAAATATTGTCTAAATCTGGTTACTTGTGGAAGCTGGGAACTGAAGTCTGGAACAAATGTCAACTTCAACAGAACACAGGAGCCAAACAAACACCAAAATAGAATTGAATATAAGGAACACCAGTACAAGGAGTTATGGGATGTTACTGGTCTACAAATTGAACATAATACAGTATTATGTGCTTTTCATGCTCCACAATCTACAAGTCCTTCACATGATAGCTACATCTCTATTCAAGCTAAGACAAGTTACTGTTAAAATGACGCTGTTGTTCTTATTGTTGCAGCACTGTTCTGTGATTACTACAACCCCCCTGGTGAGTGTGAGTGGCACTACAAACCTTGTGGTCACAACTGTATGAAGACCTGCAGAAATCCTACAGGAAATTGCACAATGCAGACTCCGGCACTGGAGGGTAAGAGCTTATGACCTTATATGACTTTATGTTTAGGAGCATACCGAGGCGATATTTTACTTTACTTGTAGTTAAATGTATCTTTTGAGTTTTGATGAACTACAGTAGGTCAAAGTCACTGTGGTGAAGTAGCAGACAGCACATCAAAAATATATATCATAATGATGACACACATCTCTTTGCTCTCATTGTTTTTTCAGGTTGCTATCCCGAATGCCCAGATGATCTCCCCTTGTTTGATGAGGATAACATGAAGTGTGTGGCACAAGATGAGTGTGGCTGCTACACTGAAATGCTACGCTATGACATTGGACAATCAGTCCCTGCTAAAAGTAACTGTCAGACATGGTATGTTTTTTACAGAGATATATATCTAGTTTTAAATATAACATATAATAGTTCACATCTTAAATGTGTCATAATAATTGAGACAGTAGCTGTGACAGTCACACTGCTCTGAGAAAAGGCATGTTAGATAGCTGTTATCTTTTACTAGTATGTTTTTAAAAATGTGCACATTAATGTTTTGTTTTAATATCAAGTGAGTGTACATCAAAGGGAGTGAGCTGCAAATATGATGTAAAAGGTAAGCAATCTCAATCTATTTTTTTTTTTATTTGCACTATATTTCGTAAGTTTTTACAACTCAGTGGTAAAAAAAAAAATCATTTTGTGTTTCCAGCTTGTATATGCCAACATAATAATACAATGTACCAGTATGGAGACATAATTTACCACACGACAGATGGACTTGGAAACTGCATTATTGCTATATGTGCTGAGGACGGAAACATTAATAAGACAGTGGAACCTTGTGAAACTACTGTTGCCCCAACAGTACCAACAACAACTTCAACTACAACGCCAAAGCCAACAACTGTGTTTGTTTTTACCACACCAGGTGTGTATATGTGAAAATTAAATGACTAGTGAGAATTAAAAATGGTACTGAGGAATAAATGAAATACGTTAGAGATAAATCAACTAAATAAATAAAAAACACTATGGATTATCATAAATCGTGCATGTTTTCATTTTAAATATTTAAACACACATTTAAAATAATACTAAGTCTGACTAATTCACTTTTACCAAAAATCTTCCCGAGCAGAAACATCAATTCCAAGTGCAACAACCACAGAAGAACCTACAACAACACCAAAAGTTACAACAGGTGAAAGGAAAACTACACAAATCTCTACAACAGCAACAACAGCAATTGCTGCCTTAACAAAGACACCTAGCACACTTACTGGCACAACAGGCACTACAGCAAAACAGACAACATTATTCAAAATCACTTCACATTCTGTACCACCAGCAACAATAGTGCCATCAGAAGAAACAACTACTCAGCCTTTGGAAAGTACCACAGCAAAAGAAACCACTATTTCTCCAGAGGAAACAACTATTTTTCCCATTACCACCACAACCACCGTACCAGAGGTAACAACACCTAGGCCCTCCGAAGAGTCCACTATTTCACCAGAAATTACCACACTGACAAGCAAGCCAGTTGTAAAGATAACAACAGGACCTACTGAAGTGACAACAAGTAAGGCTACCACACTTCCTCCCAAAGAAACCACAGGTCCTGAAGAAACAACAACAATGATCACCAAGATTGTTCCAATAACAACACCTGTGACACCAGAAAAAACCACTTCTCAGATTTTAGAAACTAAAACAACACAGGAAACTACTATTTCTCCAGAGGAAACAACATCAGTGATGACAATTTTCCCCCTCACCACCACAACCACTGTACCAGAGGTAACAACTACTCTGACTTCCGAAGAGACAACTATTTCACAAGAAATTACGACACTGACAAGCAAGCCCACAGGTCCAGAAGAAACAACTATACTGACCACTAAAGTTGTTCCAAAGACAACACCAGTGCCACCAGAGAAAACAACCACTCAGCCTTTGGAAACTACCACAGCAAAAGAAACCACTATTTCTCCAGAGGAAACAACATTGCCGATTACAATTTTTCCCATTATCACCACAACCACTGTACCAAAGGTAACAACATCTCGGCCCTCCGAAGAGTCCACTATTTCACCAGAAATTACCACACTGACAAGCAAGCCAGTTGTAAAGATAACAACAGTACCTACTGAAATGACAACAAGTAAGGCTACCACACTTCCTCCCAAAGAGACAACAAGGCCAGAAGAAACAACAACACTGACCACCAAACTTGTTGCAACAACAACACCTGTGCCACCAGAAAAAACAACTTCTCAGCTTTTGGAAACTAAAACAACAAAGGAAACCACTATTTCCCCGGAAGAAACAACAGTGCCCATTACAACTCTTCTCAGCACCAATGTACCAGAGGTGACAACCAAGCTGCCTTATGAAGAGACCACTATTTCACCAGAGATTACCACACTGACAAGCAAGCCAGTTGTAAAGGTAACAACAGTACCTACTGAAGTGACAACCACTAAGGCTACTACAGCTTCTTCCAAAGAGACCACAGGCCCAGAAGAAACCACAACACTGACCACCAAACTTGTTGCAACAACAACACCTGTGCCACCAGAAAAAACAACTTCTCAGCTTTTGGAAACTAAAACAACAAAGGAAACCACTATTTCCCCGGAAGAAACAACAGTGCCCATTACAACTCTTCTCAGCACCAATGTACCAGAGGTGACAACCAAGCTGCCTTATGAAGAGACCACTATTTCACCAGAGATTACCACACTGACAAGCAAGCCAGTTGTAAAGGTAACAACAGTACCTACTGAAGTGACAACCACTAAGGCTACTACAGCTTCTTCCAAAGAGACCACAGGCCCAGAAGAAACCACAACACTGACCACCAAACTTGTTCCAAAGACAACACCAGTGCCACCAGAAAAAACAACTTCTCAGCATTTGGAAACTAAAACTACAAAAGAAACTACTACTTTCCCAGAAGAAACAACATTGCCAGTTACATCTCCTCCCACCACCACTGCTCCAGAGGTAACAACCACTCTGGCTTCTGAAGAGACCACTATTTCAATAGAAATTACCACACTGACAAGCAAACCAGTTGTAAAGGTAACAACTGTACCTACTGAAGTGACAACAAGTAAGGCTACCACACTTCCTCCCAAAGAGACAACAGGTCCAGAAGAAACCACAACACTGACAACCAAACTTGTTGCAAGGACAACACCTGTGCCACAAGAAAAAACGACTTCTCAGCTTTTGGAAACTAAAACAACAAAGGAAACCACTATTTCCCCAAAAGAAACAACAGTGCCCATTACAACTCTTCCCATCACCAGCACCAATGCACCAGGGGTAACGACCAAGCAGCCTTATGAAGAGACCACTATTTCACCAGAAATTACCACACTGACAAGCAAGCCAGTTGTAAAGGTAACAACGGTACCTACTGAAGTGACAACCACTAAGGCTACTACAGCTTCTCCCAAAGAGACCACAGGCCCAGAAGAAACCACAACACTGACCACCAAACTTGTTCCAACAACAACACCGGTGCCACCAGAAAAAACAACTTCTCAGCGTTTGGAAACTAAAACAACAAAGGAAACCACTATTTTCCCAGAAGAAACAACATTGCCAGTTACAACTCCTCCCCGCACCACTGCTCCAGAGGTAACAACCACTCTGGCTTTTGAAGAGACCACTATTTCACCAGAAATGACCACACTGACAAGCAAGCCAGTTGTAAAGATAACAACAGTACCTACTGAAGTGACAACAAGTAAGGTTACCACACATCCCCCCAAAGAGACCACAGGTCCTGAAGAAACAACACCACTGACCACCAAAGTTGTTCTAACAACAACACCTGTGCCACCAGAAAAAACAACTTCTCAGCTTTTGGAAACTAAAACAACACAGGAAACTACTATTTCTCCAGAGGAAACAACATCGGTAATTACAACTCTTCCCCTCACCACCACAACCAATGTACGAGAGGTAACAACTGCTCGGCCTTCCGAAGAGACAACTATTTCACCAGAATTTACAACACTGACAAGCAAGCCGACAGGTCCAGAAGAAACAACTATACTGACCACCAAAGTTGTTCCAAAGACAACGCCAGTGCCACCAGAAAAAACAACCACTCAGCCTATGGAAACCACCACAGCAAAAGAAACCACTATTTCTCAAGAGGAAACAACATTGCCGATCACAATTTTTCCCATTACCACCATAACCACTCTACCAGAGGTAACAACATCTCTGCCCTCCGAAGAGTCCACTATTTCAGCTAAAATTACCACACTGACCAGCAAGCCAGTAGTAAAGGTAACTACTGTACCTACTGAAGTGACAACAAGTGAGGCTACCACACTTCCTCCCAAAGAGACAACAGGTCCAGAAGAAACAACAACACTGACCACCAAACTTGTTCCAACAACAACACCGGTGCCACCAGAAAAAACAACTTCTCAGCGTTTGGAAACTAAAACAACAAAGGAAACCACTATTTTTCCAGAAGAAACAACATTGCAAGTTACAACTCCTCCCCGCACCACTGCTCCAGAGGTAACAACCACTCTGGCTTTTGAAGAGACTACTATTTCACCAGAAATGACCACACTGACAAGCAAGCCAGTTGTAAAGATAACAACAGTACCTACTGAAGTGACAACAAGTAAGGTTACCACACATCCCCCCAAAGAGACCACAGGTCCTGAAGAAACAACACCACTGACCACCAAAGTTGTTCTAACAACAACACTTGTGCCACCAGAAAAAACGACTTCTCAGCTTTTGGAAACTAAAACAACACAGGAAACTACTATTTCTCCAGAGGAAACAACATCGGTAATTACAACTCTTCCCCTCACCACCACAACCAATGTACGAGAGGTAACAACTGCTCGGCCTTCCGAAGAGACAACTATTTCACCAGAATTTACACCACTGACAAGCAAGCCGACAGGTCCAGAAGAAACAACTATACTGACCACCAAAGTTGTTCCAAAGACAACGCCAGTGCCACCAGAAAAAACAACCACTCAGCCTATGGAAACCACCACAGCAAAAGAAACCACTATTTCTCAAGAGGAAACAACATTGCCGATTACAATTTTTCCCATTACCACTATAACCACTGTACCAGAGGTAACAACATCTCTGCCCTCCGAAGAGTCCACTATTTCAGCTGAAATTACCACACTGACCAGCAAGCCAGTAGTAAAGGTAACTACTGTACCTACTGAAGTGACAACAAGTGAGGCTACCACACTTCCTCCCAAAGAGACAACAGGTCCAGAAGAAACAACAACACTGACCACCAAACTTCTTCCAACAACAACACCAGTGCCACCAGAAAAAACAACTTCTCAGCGTTTGGAAACTAAAACAACAAAGGAAACCACTATTTTCCCAGAAGAAACAACATTGCCAGTTACAACTCCTCCCCGCACCACTGCTCCAGAGGTAACAACCACTCTGGCTTTTGAAGAGTCTACTATTTCACCAGAAATGACCACACTGACAAGCAAGCCAGTTGTAAAGATAACAACAGTACCTACTGAAGTGACAACAAGTAAGGTTACCACACATCCCCCCAAAGAGACCACAGGTCCTGAAGAAACAACACCACTGACCACCAAAGTTGTTCTAACAACAACACTTGTGCCACCAGAAAAAACGACTTCTCAGCTTTTGGAAACTAAAACAACACAGGAAACTACTATTTCTCCAGAGGAAACAACATCGGTAATTACAACTCTTCCCCTCACCACCACAACCAATGTACGAGAGGTAACAACTGCACGGCCTTCGGAAGAGACAACTATTTCACCAGAATTTACAACACTGACAAGCAAGCCGACAGGTCCAGAAGAAACAACTATACTGACCACTAAAGTTGTTCCAAAGACAACGCCAGTGCCACCAGAAAAAACAACCACTCAGCCTATGGAAACCACCACAGCAAAAGAAACCACTATTTCTCAAGAGGAAACAACATTGCCGATTACAATTCTTCCCATTACCACCATAACCACTGTACCAGAGGTAACAACATCTCTGCCCTCTGAAGAGTCCACTATTTCAGCTGAAATTACCACACTGACCAGCAAGCCAGTAGTAAAGGTAACTACTGTACCTACTGAAGTGACAACAAGTGAGGCTACCACACTTCCTCCCAAAGAGACAACAGGTCCAGAAGAAACAACAACACTGACCACCAAACTTGTTCCAACAACAACACCAGTGCCACCAGAAAAAACAACTTCTCAGCGTTTGGAAACTAAAACAACAAAGGAAACCACTATTTTCCCAGAAGAAACAACATTGCCAGTTACAACTCCTCCCCGCACCACTGCTCCAGAGGTAACAACCACTCTGGCTTTTGAAGAGACCACTATTTCACCAGAAATGACCACACTGACAAGCAAGCCAGTTGTAAAGATAACAACAGTACCTACTGAAGTGACAACAAGTAAGGTTACCACACATCCCCCCAAAGAGACCACAGGTCCTGAAGAAACAACACCACTGACCACCAAAGTTGTTTTAACAACAACACTTGTGCCACCAGAAAAAACGACTTCTCAGCTTTTGGAAACTAAAACAACACAGGAAACTACTATTACTCCAGAGGAAACAACATCGGGAATTACAACTCTTCCCCTCACCACCACAACCAATGTACGAGAGGTAACAACTGCTCGGCCTTCCGAAGAGACAACTATTTCACCAGAATTTACAACACTGACAAGCAAGCCAACAGGTCCAGAAGAAACAACTATACTGACCACCAAAGTTGTTCCAAAGACAACGCCAGTGCCACCAGAAAAAACAACCACTCAGCCTATGGAAACCACCACAGCAAAAGAAACCACTATTTCTCAAGAGGAAACAACATTGCCGATTACAATTTTTCCCATTACCACCATAACCACTGTACCAGAGGTAACAACATCTCTGCCCTCCGAAGAGTCCACTATTTCAGCTGAAATTACCACACTGACCAGCAAGCCAGTAGTAAAGGTAACTACTGTACCTACTGAAGTGACAACAAGTAAGGCTACCACACTTCCTCACAAAGAGACAACAGGCCCTGAAGAAACAACAACACTGACCACTAAACTTGTTGCAACAACAACACCAGTGCCACCAGAAAAAACGACTTCTCAGCTTTTAGAAACTAAAACAACACAGAAAACGACTATTTCCCTGGAAAAAACAACACTGCCTATTACAACTCTTCCAATTACCACCGCACCAGAGATTACAACCACTCAGCCCTCCGAAGAGTCCACTATTTCAGCTGAAATTACCACACTGACCAGCAAGCCAGTAGTAAAGGTAACTACTGTACCTACTGAAGTGACAACAAGTAAGGCTACCACACTTCCTCCCAAAGAGACAACAGGTCCAGAAGAAACAACAACACTGACCACCAAACTTGTGGCAACGACAACACCGGTGCCACAAGAAAAAACGACTTCTCAGCTTTTAGAAACTAAAACAACACAAAAAACTACTTTTCCCATCATCACCACAGCAGAGATTACAACCACTCTGACTTCGGAAGAGAGCACTATTTCCCCAATAATTACCACTCTGACAAGCAAGCCAGTTGTAAAGATAACAACAGTACCAACTGAAGTAACAACAAGTAAGGCTACCACACTTCCTCCCACAGGGACAACAGGCCCAGAAGAAACAACAAGAGTGACCACCAAGGTTGTTTCAATGACAACACCTGTGCCACCAGAAAAAACGACTTCTCAGAGTTTAGAAAGTACAATAACAAAAGAAACCACTATTTCCCCAGAAAAAACAACATTGCACGTTACACCTGGTACCGTCACCACCACCAATGCACCAGAGGTAACAACCACTGGTACAAGCAAACCAGTTGTAAAGGTAACAACAGTGCTTCCTGAAGAGACAACCTCGAAGGCTACTACAGGTCCTTCCAAAGAGACCACAGGGCCAGCAGAAACAACAACACTGACAACAATAATTGTTCCAAAAACAACACCAGTGCCACCAGAAAAAACAACCACTCAGCCTTTGGAAACTACCAAAGCAAAAGAAACCACTATTTCCCCAGAAAAGACAACATTGGCCATAACAACTCTTCCAATCACCACCACCATTGCACCAAAGGTATCAACCACTGGCTCTTCCAAAGAGACCACCATTTCACACCAAATTACCACACTGACAAGCAAACCAGTTGTAAAGGTAACAACAGTGCTTCCTGAAGAGACAACCTCGAAGGCTACTACAGGTCCTCCCAAAGAGACCACAGGGCCAGCAGAAACAACAACACTGACCACGATAATTGTTCCAAAAACAACATCAGTGCCACCAGAAAAAACAACCACTCAGCCTTTGGAAACTACCAAAGCAAAAGAAACCACTATTTCCCCAGAAAAGACAACATTGGCCATAACAACTCTTCCAATCACCACCACTATTGCACCAAAGGTATCAACCACTGGCTCTTCCAAAGAGACCACCATTTCACACCAAATTACCACACTGACAAGCAAACCAGTTGTAAAGGTAACAACAGTGCTTCCTGAAGAGACAACCTCGAAGGCTACTACAGGTCCTCCCAAAGAGACCACAGGGCCAGCAGAAACAACAACACTGACCACGATAATTGTTCCAAAAACAACATCAGTGCCACCAGAAAAAACAACCACTCAGCCTTTGGAAACTACCAAAGCAAAAGAAACCACTATTTCCCCAGAAAAGACAACATTGACCATAACAACTCTTCCAATCACCACCACTATTGCACCAAAGGTATCAACCACTGGCTCTTCCAAAGAGACCACCATTTCACACCAAATTACCACACTGACAAGCAAACCAGTTGTAAAGGTAACAACAGTGCTTCCTGAAGAGACAACCTCGAAGGCTACTACAGGTCCTCCCAAAGAGACCACAGGGCCAGCAGAAACAACAACACTGACCACGATAATTGTTCCAAAAACAACATCAGTGCCACCAGAAAAAACAACCACTCAGCCTTTGGAAACTACCAAAGCAAAAGAAACCACAATTTCCCCAGAAAAGACAACATTGGCCATAACAACTCTTCCAATCACCACCACTATTGCACCAAAGGTATCAACCACTGGCTCTTCCAAAGAGACCACCATTTCACACCAAATTACCACACTGACAAGCAAACCAGTTGTAAAGGTAACAACAGTGCTTCCTGAAGAGACAACCTCGAAGGCTACTACAGGTCCTCCCAAAGAGACCACAGGGCCAGCAGAAACAACAACAGTGACCACGATAATTGTTCCAAAAACAACATCAGTGCCACCAGAAAAAACAACCACTCAGCCTTTGGAAACTACCAAAGCAAAAAAAACCACTATTTCCCCAGAAAAGACAACATTGGCCATAACAACTCTTCCAATCACCACCACTATTGCACCAAAGGTATCAACCACTGGCTCTTCCAAAGAGACCACCATTTCACACCAAATTACCACACTGACAAGCAAACCAGTTGTAAAGGTAACAACAGTGCTTCCTGAAGAGACAACCTCGAAGGCTACTACAGGTCCTCCCAAAGAGACCACAGGGCCAGCAGAAACAACAACACTGACCACGATAATTGTTCCAAAAACAACATCAGTGCCACCAGAAAAAACAACCACTCAGCCTTTGGAAACTACCAAAGCAAAAGAAACCACTATTTCCCCAGAAAAGACAACATTGCCCATAACAACTCGTCCAATCACCACCACTATTGCACCAAAGGTATCAACCACTGGCTCTTCCAAAGAGACCACCATTTCACACCAAATTACCACACTGACAAGCAAACCAGTTGTAAAGGTAACAACAGTGCTTCCTGAGGAGACAACCTCGAGGGCTACTACAGGTCCTCCCAAAGAGACCACAGGGCCAGCAGAAACAACAACACTGACCACCAAAATTGTCCCAAAGACAACACCAGTGCCACCAGAAAAAACTACCAAAACAAAAGAAACCACTATTTCCCCAGAAAAGACAACATTAGCCATAACAACTCTTCCAATCACCACTACCATTGCACCAAAGGTATCAACCACTGGGTCTTCCAAAGAGACCACCATTTCACCCCAAATTACCACACTGACAAGCAAACCAGTTGTAAAGGTAACAACAGTGCCTCCTAAAGAGTCAACCACTAAGGTTACTACAGGTCCTTCCAAAGAGACCACAGGGCCAGCAGAAACAACAACACTGACCACAATAATTGTTCCAAAAACAACACCAGTGCCACCAGAAAAAACAACCACTCAGACTTTGGAAACTACCAAAGCAAAAGAAACCACTATTTCCCCAGAAAAGACAACATTGCCCATAACAACTCTTCCAATCACCACCACCATTGCACCAAAGGTATCAACCACTGGGCCATCCAAAGAGACCACCATTTCATTCCGAAGTACTACATTAACAAGCAAACCAATTGTAAAAGTAACAACAGTGCCTCCTGAAGGCACAACCTCAAAGGCTACAACAGGTCCTCCAAAAGAGACCACAGGTCCAGCAGAAACAACAAAACTAACCACCAGAGTTGTTCCAAAGACAACACCAGTGGTACCAGAAAAAACAACCACTCAGCCTTTAAAAACTACAGCAATCAAAGAAACCACTATTTCACCAGAAATGACAACATTGCCTATAACAACTCTTCCAATTGCCACCACCATTGCACCAAAGGCATCAACCACTAGGCCTTCCAAAGAGACCACCATTTCACCCCAAATTACCACACTGACAAGCAAACCTGTTGTAAAGGTAACAACAGTGCCTCCTGAAGGGACAACCGCGAAAGCTACTACAGGTCCTCCTAAAGAGACCACAGGTCCAGCAGGAACAACAAAACTAACCACCAAAGTTGTTCCAAAGACAACACCAGTGGTACCAGAAAAAACGACCACTCAGCCTTTAAAAACTACCGCAGGCAAAGAAACCACTATTTACCCAGAAAAGACAACATTGCCCATAACAACTCTTCCAATTACCACCACCATTGCACCAAAGGTATCAACCACTAGGCCTTCCAAAGAGACCACCATTTCACCCCAAGTTACCACATTGACAAGCAAACCAATTGTGAAGGTAACAACAGTGCATCCTGAAGGGACAACAATAAAGGCTACTACAGGTCTTTCCAAAGAGACCACAGGTCCATCAGAAACAACAAAACTAACCACCAAAGTTGTTTTAAAGACAACACCAATGGTACCAGAAAAAACAACCACTCAGCCTTTAAAAACTACCGCAGGCAAAGAAACCACTATTTACCCAGAAAAGACAACATTGCCCATAACAACTCTTCCAATTACCACCACCATTGCACCAAAGGTATCAACCACTAGGCCTTCCAAAGAGACCACTATTTCACCCCAAGTTACCACACTGACAAGCAAACCAATTGTGAAGGTAACAACAGTGCATCCTGAAGGGACAACAATAAAGGCTACTACAGGTCTTTCCAAAGAGACCACAGGTCCAGCAGAAACAACAAAACTAACCACCAAAATTGTTTCAAAGACAACACCAGTGGTCCCAGAAAAAACGACCACTCAGCCTTTAAAAACTACAGCAGTCAAAGAAACCACTATTTACCCAGAAAAGACAACATTGCCCATAACAACTCTTCCAATTACCACCACCACTGCACCAAAGGTATCAACCACTAGGCCTTCCAAAGAGACCACCATTTCACCCCAAATTACCACACTGACAAGCAAACCAGTTGTAAAGGTAACAACAGTGCCTCCAGAAGGGACAACAACGAAGGCCACTACAGGTCCTCCCAAAGAGACCACAGGTCCAGCAGAAACAACAAAACTAACCACCAAAATTGTTTCAAAGACAACACCAGTGGTCCCAGAAAAAACGACCACTCAGCCTTTAAAAACTACAGCAGTCAAAGAAACCACTATTTACCCAGAAAAGACAACATTGCCCATAACAACTCTTCCAATCACCACCACCACTGCACCAAAGGTATCAACCACTAGGCCTTCCAAAGAGACCACCATTTCACCCCAAATTACCACACTGACAAGCAAACCAGTTGTAAAGGTAACAACAGTGCCTCCAGAGGGGATAACAACGAAGGCCACTACAGGTCCTCCCAAAGAGACCACAGGTCCAGCAGAAACAACAAAACTAACCACCAAAATTGTTTCAAAGACAACACCAGTGGTCCCAGAAAAAACGACCACTCAGCCTTTAAAAACTACAGCAGTCAAAGAAACCACTATTTACCCGGAAAAGACCACATTGCCCATAACAACTCTTCCAATCACCACCACCATTGCACCAAAGGTATCAACCACTAGGCCTTCCAAAGAGACCACCATTTCACCCCAAATTACCACACTGACAAGCAAACCAGTTGTAAAAGTAACAACAGTACCTCCAGAAGTGACAACAACGAAGGCCACTACAGGTCCTCCCAAAGAGACCACAGGTCCAGCAGAAACAACAAAACTAACCACCAAAATTGTTTCAAAGACAACACCAGTTGTACCAGAAAAAACGACCACTCAGCCTTTAAAAACTACAGCAGTCAAAGAAACCACTATTCACCCAGAAAAGACCACATTGCCCATAACAACTCTTCCAATTGCCACCACCATTGTACCAAAGGTATCAACCACTAGGCCTTCCAAAGAGACCACCATTTCACCCCAAATTACCACACTGACAAGCAAACCAGTTATAAAGGTCACAACAGTGCCTCCTGAAGAGACAACCACTAAGGTTACTACAGGCCCTCCCAAAGAGACCACAGGTCCAGCAGAAACAACAAAACTAACCACCAAAGTTGTTTCAAAGACAACACCAGTGGTACCAGAAAAAACAACCACTCAACCTTTAAAAACTACAGCAGTCAAAGAAACCACTATTCACCCAGAAAAGACAACATTGCCCATAACAACTCTTCTAGTCACAACCACCATTGCACCAAAGGTATCAACCACTAGGCCTTCCAAAGAGACCACCATTTCACCCCAAATTACCACACTGACAAGCAAACCAGTTGTAAAGGTAACAACAGTGCCTCCTAAAGAGACAACCACTAAGGTTACTACAGGTCCTTCCAAAGAGACCACAGGGCCAGCAGAAACAACAAAACTAACCACCAAAGTTGTTCCAACATCAGAAAAAACAACCACTCAGCCTTTAAAAACTACCACAGCCAGAGAAACCACTACTTTCTCAGAAAAGACATCATTGCCCCTTACAAGTCTTCCTATCACCTTAACCACTAAAATGGAATTAAAAAGCACTCAGTCTTTTAAAGAAACCACAATTTCACCACAAATAACAACGCTGACAAGTATAACAACCCCTTTAATTACCACAGAAACTCCTACAACAACACTTAAGATTGTAACAGCACCAAAACCAACTTCCTTATATCCAACAGAGATGCAAAAGAATATTAGTACAACCTTACCTTTGACCTCAGCCCCTGTTTGTTGTTTTGTAAATGGAACAAATTTTCTATCAGGTAAGACTTATACACATATATTTAAGTAATGTGTTATAAATATTTAATTTTTGTTATAATTCATATCAAATGCATTATATTTTTAGACACCATCATATATAATGTAACTGATGGCTTTGGGTGGTGCTATACTGGATACTGCAATTCTACTTGTCATGTTGAGACAAAATCATATTCCTGTGAAACCACACCCTCGACTACCAAAAAACCATTAAGTACCACAGTGTTCAGCAGTGCTGCACCCACAACTCCTACAAGCATTTCTCCCATTGTCACACCTCACACAACTGTAACACCCGACTGTTCCAGTCTTAACCCACCAAGAAAGGTATATTTTGTCAGAACTTCATCACTGTGTTATTATTTGTATTACTTTTATTTAATCTTTTCTCACTATTTGTTTACTACCAATTTGTAAACCAGTTAGAGATATATAGAGTTTTGAGTCTAAAGAATTCAACACAGTTTTATTGCACATAACAGTTGATATTTTTTTGTACATGGTATAAATGTTACAGTATTATTTGCAATAATTAATTATATTTTCCAAAAATAACAGGATGGGGAGTCCTGGAAAGAGGATAATTGTACCAGTGCAACATGTAGTAATGGCTCAGTCATCTTACAACCATACAAGTGTGGCTCAGTTGAGCAGAAAAACTGTGCAAATGGACGAACACCCATTAAAGTTTATGATGAGACTGGCTGCTGCTTCACATACGAGTGTGAATGTAAGATGAATGTTTCTTTTTAAAGATATCTATGTGTGGGTTGATCACGTATACTGCATGGGTTGATCAAGTCTCTGTTCACTGGAGTGCTGCTAATTTCATGCCATGGATGGTAATATTCTTTTAAAATTTGTGTTCATTCAGGCTCTTGTAGCGGATGGAGCGGCTCCAATTATGTCACATTTGATGGAACATCTTATACCTTTAGTGATAGCTGCTCATACATTTTGGTTCAAGAAATTAACAATGCAAACCTGAAAATCATTCTTGACAAGGAAGCATGCAGCAAAGGGAGTTCGTTCTGCCCACAGACCCTGTTAATTACATACAATTCCCAGGAGGTTATTCTGACCCAGGAAATGACTTCAAATGGTGCAACCAATGTGGTGTGTCTCTAATAATATGATATTTTTCTTGTAATAATTGCAAGAATTACAAGTTCCTGTCATTTTTTCCCCCAGTTTCTATTGTTCTATGTACAACATTAATGTCTGTTCTCTATGTCTTCTGTAAAATTGCAGGTGATGGTGGACAACAAACAAGTCTATCCTGTTTTTAAAAATGCTAATTATGTCATAACGAGCACAGGCGTGGAGGTCACAGTGCAGATTCCTGATATTCAAGCTCAAATCACCTACACAGGCACCACTTTTACCATTGACTTGCCCTTCTCTGAGTTTGAGAAAAACACAGAAGGTTTATGCGGTGAGTTAAATTTCTCATTAAAACACTTCTCAGAATAACAACATAGACTAATGCTAAATTAAAGTAAATGGGAACTGTTAGTCTTTTCTTATAGGTTGTAATTATTAAAGCATTATTGTAATGAAGTTTTCAGAGGGTATGATTGAATTCTCTCACTTTTTTCCCAGGGACCTGTGACAATGATAAGACCAATGACTGCAGGTTACCCTCTGGTCAAATCGAGTCCTGTGAGCAAGCTGCACCAAACTGGAAGACTAACAAGACATGCATATCACCTACCACCCCACCTCCAGTTAGCGTTACTACTGTCCCCGCTTCCACTACATCGTCCCCGTGCCAGCCAGCCATTTGTGAGCTCTTCAACAGCAGGTCATTAGCATTGGCACTAATTAGGAAAATATCTGATTACGTGTTTTATTCACCTGAAGAGGAAAAGTTGTGTATTGACAAAGCCAATTTCAAATAATGATAAGATGTGCATATGCCTTTCCTTCCTGCCATTTTAATCTTGATGCCCACTTGATTAATTCTTAGTACAATTTTTTTTGGATGAATCTCTTAATGTTAATGTCTTAAAGATCATTCTATTATTTTTATCAACTTTAGTAGTCTTTAGACCTTTACTTACTTCTTAGCATTGCGTTACTTTGGTAGGAAATAGCTTCTCATAAGCTCCTTCTCGGAAGTTTGATCAACCAACTAGTTAGCAAGCCGTGAACTTAATTGTAAGAAGCAAAGATATATTTTGTTCCCTTAAAACTTATCTGATTTTATAAACCAAAAATTCACCTAAACTTTGTTAAACGTTGGTACTTCATGTACTTGTCTGTAAGGCTGTTTCCATTTATAGTGTAAAAGCATGGTTTCTGGCTTCTGTGGAAATTATGCCACAATAATGTTAGCCATTTACAAAGTACAGTACAAGTACACTCGAAAGAAGAGGAACTGCAGAGGAATAAATTACAGGCATTGTATGATCAAAAACAGTTTAATGTATAAAAGGGCAAAATTATCTTCATGCTACATCTTTTCTGACTTTACAGTGCGTTTGAGGAGTGTCGTAGCACCATTCCTTCAGAGCCATATATGACAAGTTGTAAACAGGACGTGTGCTCTGAAAAGTCTGGCTGTACGAGTCTGCAGGCGTATGCATCCGCATGTGCTAAGGCAGGAATATGTGTGAACTGGAGGAATTACACTAATGGAGAATGTGGTGAGTGATTTATGCAATAATCAAAATCATATAATAATCATAACAATGATCATAATAATTTTTTTTGCGTTAGATAGGCATGGATGAACAATCGACAAGCACATACAATAAAGCTATTGGTTCTTTATAATATTTTATACTGATGATTTCTTTTTTAGCACATAAAGTAGGTCAATTTTAACATTTTTACGATTAGCAGCACTTATACTTAAATATTTTTTTTTTATGTTAGTGGTCTATACATTTCTGGTCTAAGACATTTCTGGTATGTTAACAGTCTACACAATGTGATTGATAAACATTAACTCTTTCGCAGAGGTCACATGTCCTCCCACTAAAGTCTACGAAGCCTGTGGTCCTGCTGTCCAACCTACCTGCAACTCTCAGTAATGTCTCTCCATGCAAATATACGCACATTCCTCATCATCTGATTACTGATTTACTAATTGTCTTTTTAATATAATTGACAATATAGAATTTTAACTCGGACTTAAAACGCTAAACATATTGTGCATTGTGGTCATGATAGGTATAATAACAAGTATCAGGAAGTAATGGATGCAAAAAGCCAAGAAATAAGGGAGGGATGTTTCTGTATGAAAGGCACCACCCTGTTCAACACGTATTCAGACGTCTGCGTTACATCCTGCGGTAATATATCATCTCCACATCCACTGTAAAGCTTTGTGAAATATTATCATTCGTGTAAAAAGAGGACATCTACAGAGTTTTTGTCTTTGTTTTGCAGCTTGTGTTGGCCCTGATGGTAGTCCGAAAATGGTATGTAGTCATAAACTTGATGAATGCATGAATAAACTAAAGACTACGTTGTAAGAATTGTTCTAGTAATGGAGCCACACCCTTCTTTTCTCTGTGATACTTTGAATCCTTTTTTTCCCTGTGTGTTTAAGAAAATGAAACACAAAGTGATGCGGCATTGTTAATTATCTGTTGCCTAGTGTCTCCTACAGAAGTTTACAGTATACACCTTATGTCTTTTTCAGCCGAACGAAACATGGCAGATTGGCTGCCAGGAGTGTGAGTGTGATGGTGAAAGCATGAGTGTGCGGTGTAAACCAATCAAATGTCCAACCACCACAATGCCGCTTTGTAACAAACCTGGACAAGTGGTCGTTAACAAGACAGATGGCTGCTGCGAGAGCTACGAATGTCGTGAGTAACGTGGCACCGTTCCTGTATCACTTTTCCTCACTATCTCTATACTAACGAGATGATCAGCTCTTTTTAATCTCATCAATAAACTTTATGGGCGTGGCTTGGTTTCTCAAATGCATCTGAAGAATCATATGAATTATCCATATCCATCAGGAGTGTTTACAACATTTGTACATGGAGCTACTTTCTCCTTTCAGAGTGCGATACAAGTAAGTGCGTCACGCCCATGATGAAGTGTGCTCTGGGTTTCACTCAGGAGATGAATGGCACAAATCCAGGAGACTGTTGTCCTACATACACCTGCAGTAAGTGAACATGATCATAAATTATAACCAGTTATAAAAACAAACACTAAACATAAATTAAAATCAGTTATAATAACAAACCCTCCACATTCTTTCAGAACCCATGAAAGTCTGTGTGCAGAATGCGACGATATATCCGGTAAGGACAAACCAAGGTTTATTTCACATTCACATACATACTGTAATCAGTGCCATGCTAATTCAGTCTAACACTGGTGTGTGTTTCGTCTATAGCTGGGCTCCCAAATACCCAGTTCCCATGAGTGTGAGGAATGTGATTGTGGCTCGAGTGTTGATCCCGAAACTGGACTTCTGACTCCAGAGTGTGTGACAAAAAAATGTAATGAAGATTGTGAGGAGGTAAGGCAAGGCACCTCAAGGCGAATGTAGAAAAATACAGAGAAACATTTTTCATAAAAATCAATGCTTTGACATGTTTGTCTTCTCTGTTAAGGGTTACGAGTATAAGCCTGTCGTAGGCCAGTGTTGTGGAAAGTGTGTGAGTACGAGCTGCGTGGTCACCGTTAATAATGTCACTAAGACCATCCCAGTGAGTACCTTTAAACCTGGCTTTTACCCTCGCACTTAGAACTTGGCCTGTCCTGATTCATGCATTCCCGATTTCTCCACAGATAAACCAAACATTTACTCCACCTAACGATAAGTGTGTGACGTACACCTGCCAGGATGTTAGCGATAGTCCCATGGTAAAGGAAGTCAGGAAAACGTGTCGCGAGTTCAACCCGGCAAACTGTGTCCCGGTAAGTTTCTCTGTTTTGTTTTGTTTTTCTCCTATTAATATTGTTTAAATTTGGGTCAAGTAGGTTTACCAATTGTACTTACATTATGTAATCGAATTTTGAGGCAGGAGTTAAAAGTTAATTATGATCAAAAATAAAGATGAATAAGCTAGTTATAAATGTCCCCATGTCAATAGCAAGTTAGTTTCTAGGAAATAACAAGTCTTGAAATACTTTGTTGTTTTCGTAAAAAAAGTGCAGCAAAGTGCGTTGTTATTCTAATTCTTCTAACATTCATTAGTTTTTATTATTAGACATGAAAAAAGTGAAAACAGTTTTACATATTACACATAACATGGGAGGTGTCTCAGTGGTTAAGGTGTTGAACTGCTGACCGGATCCTTGGTTCGAGCCCTGATGCCACATGGTTGCCTCTGTTGGACCCTTGAACAGGGTCCTTCATTCCCAAGTGCTCAGATACAATCGGGCATCGAGCTGGCAACCTGGCCCTGTAAATAACTGCCACAGAAACGATATATATATATATATATGTCCGTTGCCTGATATATAGATGAACATAGACGGAACCACACACATATGACATGGACAAAAAAACACTTACGATGGCATTCTCTTCCTCTACAGGGAACAGAGACGACTGATGCTGACGGTTGCTGCAGAAGCTGTAAGTGAACGCCACAGTGCATGACCTTTGTCTGAGAAAAGCTTTACATTAGACTAAGCCTTTCTCTTCTCCACTCTCTCTCTCTCTCTCTCTCTCTCTCTCACTCACTCCAGGTACTCCACAGAGCAGCTGTAAAAAGGTTACAAACACCTCTGTGCTGGTTCATAACGGCTGCAGGAGCGCATCCCCGGTGGAGTTCACGTCCTGCTCGGGAGCCTGTGCCACTTCCTCCATGTGAGTAGGAAAATATATTTCTACAAAAATATCCCAGCAGCCTTCACTATGTGCTCTAACTGACCCTCCTTTGTCCTGCCTTCGTTTATAACAGGTACTCTTCAGAGAGCAACAAGCTGATGCACACGTGCTCGTGTTGTCAGGAGCAGTCGACCAGTCAGAAGGAAGTGGAGTTGATTTGCTCTGATGGATCGAAGACGACATACACCTACGTGTACATTGACTCATGTGGCTGCCAGACATCCGAATGCACACCGATGGGGAGACGCCGGAGGAGACGTTGAACTCTAAAGGAAACAAAATCCTGAAAAGTGCATGAATCTTAACTGACTTATGTTAAAGCTTAGGTTTCCTTTCTATTAGTCAGCTTCTCCACTTCTTTTATTGTGTAACTTGCATGCAAATGAAATGAGTGAAAAACTATTTTAAAATATATTATTATTGTTGTAAGAATGTGTTAAAATCTTAGTGACACATGGTGTGTAGAGTGTTATGCTTATATAGTGCATGTGTTCTTTGTCCTTTTAGTTCTTATTAAATGAATGCAGTTTAAATCTCTGGTCTGGTCCTGCTTTAAATGTTCCCAATATCTAGTGTGACTTAAAGAAACTATGCAGGAATGGCAGGTTTAGAGAAACACGGAGTTTTTACACGTCCATAGGCTCTTTGGAAGACTTTTTAGCAAAACATTTATCTAACCAGACAGGCTGATCCAGATGCAGTCGATTTATACACGTCACTGTGAGCAAAGTTTTAGAAATCCGCAACATGTGCAAGAAACTTCTGTGCACTGAATTAATTATGTAAATACAACGCACACCAATAAAACTAACACATTGTGGTCGCGTCATTCCACTTGTTTAAGGATAAAAAAAAATTACCGTACAGAAAGCATTATTTAACAGCAGCATAAAAACCATAAGACAAACACCAGACAAATGTTTTTTTATTGTCAATCATGGGTTTATTGTTCAAACTTACATTTCAGAAAGTAAAGTGCCAAAGAGTTTAACATCACTGCTCTTGCACAGGCAGACATCATGTAGAAATCCCCACTACTGGACTAATAAATACACAGTTACCCATTCTACTGCAGATTTAAACAGTGCTTAGAGTATGATTAAAACAACAAAAGCAGCCGGCATTAAGTGTTTTATTGACCTTATTAAGAAATCAATCTAAATTAAACAATTCAATAAAAATCCTGGATTCAAATCTTTCCTGTAACAAACCAAAGGTTGATCTTCTCCATGCATTTTTGAAACAGATATGTGGAATACGAGATCTAATAAAAAAAATACAACTAAAAATACACCACAAGACTTCGGCTTTGCATTCGTAAGGCCAACAAGGGCTCCACTTTGGAAAAGAAATAAGGAATGGCTTAGAGGAATTTAACAGCCACATACCAAGTCTTGTCTCTCAGAGACCATCCAGACTTTAAAGGAATATGGCAATGTCTGCTGTGAGATTAAAAACAAAAACATACTTTAACACGAAGACAGAGAAATAATGCTGAGCTTGCAAGTATGGGTTCTGAAAAAAAATTTATCCTTTGGCATAAGCTTGAATCTAATTTCACAGAAGTCAAAACTATGAATAACATCCTTATATTTATAACCAAGTGGCTGTGAAATAAATGAACAAATCCTTATAAAAAAAAAAAAGAAGAAAAAAAAGGATGCCTGAGAGCAAAAGGTTGTATGAATTTCAATCTTGGATTTGAAAGAGCATGGATTAATTCAGTAGTTTCTTTGAACTGTTTTTAAGTCGTAAATAAAATCGTAAGATAAATTTTTACCCAGAAACCATAAGAAGTGCAAAGTTTTTGCTCTTATTTTACACAATCCATCCCATGTCCAGACATGATTTTGCAAAAACTTAGCAAAAATTAGCATTAAGCTGTATTAAGATCAGGCAACTTGACAGAATATCCAAATGAATAATAAAATGAAACCTTTGGCATTACAGGTGGTCTAATTCATAACACGGTAATAACACACCAAGGAACTCTGGGAAATAGATTTCTCTGAATAAAAACGAGAATGATTCTCTCCGATTAAGTTTAGTTTCATACCAAATTATTAGATTATAAACAATTTCAGGAACCTGCATTACTCTCCGTCCGTCACTGTTTGGTTTCTGGGCTCGTCAGTGAGCCACTAGGACGCTAAAAACGCTGCTCGAGAGCTTGATATTTATGTTTACTGAGTTGCTGTAAATGACTTTTGGGTGTGTGAATGTGTGTGTGTGTGTGTGTGTGTGTGTGTGTATGTGTGTGTATGTGTGTGTATGTGTGTGTGTGTGTGTGTGTATGTGTGTGTGTGTGTGTGTATGTGTGTGTATGTGTGTGTATGTGTGTGTATGTGTGTGTATGTGTGTGTGTGTGTGTGTGTGTGTGTGTATGTGTGTGTGTGTGTGTGTGTGTGTGTGTGTGTCCAAATCCCAGGCTGAACTGTGTTAGCTGAAATATGTGAAGTATGTGAAACGACTATGTCGTTATCATTAAATATATTTAATTATCTTAAAAATGCAGTATATTACAACCAATTAAATATTTATATATTTATTATAACTTTATTTATATACCTCTGAGTGGAGACAAGGCTAAAGCTAGACAAGATACAAATACTGAACAATTAAGCAAACCAAGAAAATGTAGAATGGAACCAAACCAGGATGATCTTCAGGAAAAAAACTAAATACAAAAAGAAAAGCAATGCTGATATTTTAATGTAAAATCCAGGGATGGAGATGCAAGTATTTTTTGGACTTCATGAAGATAATGCTGATGGTGACGGGTTTTAGTGGCCTTTGTGTGTTCCCACTGAGTGCCTGGCGCACAATCAGACCTCCTCAGCCATCTGCAAGAGTGAGTTAATGGCTACATCCTTGTTCCCCTCCTGCACCTCCATCACACTCCTGATCACTTCCTTATCCAGGTTGGGGAACATGTCGCTCAGGGCCCGCAGGTCCTCCTCACTGTACGGGGTTCTGTGGGGGGCAGTGACGGGCATCCCCATGGGCATCACACCCTGGTTATAGACACCTGGCACACCTAGGTGTGGTACAGGAGGGATCATCACAATCATCATTAAAAACATTACAAGAGGAAACATTTACAAATACTTAAATCATTAAATATATAATTACAGAATATCAACAAGTTCTTTTAGTATAGAAACTGTTGGCAAATAAATTCACTCCATGTGATTTTAGGAAATAATTCATTTTACTCAGTCTATACTCCAAGATTGTGATGCCTCTTGGCTTTGTTTCATTTTTAACAATGTACCTCCACAAATAAAATCAGAGAACACCTCGCTTGCATAACTTCTAGGGCTCAAACGATTCCTCGAGTAATTTGATTACAAAAAATGATTGAGGTAAAATCTTCTGCCTCAAAGCTTCTCTTAATGAATTTTAAAAGCATTCGTTATGATTTTGCGCAATTATTTGTTTGGCATGATGCAGTGTGCTTCCGGATGTAAGCTGCCACTAAACACCGTCAAAGAAGAAGCGCTTACATCACCCAAAAAAGCGTAAGGAGACGCAAACAGTTAGCTGTGTATTGATTTGATGGAGCGTTCTGTTGCGGGCTGCAAAATGGAAAAAAGCGATAAAAATATATTATATATATATATTTATATACTATAACTTTAACCTATTGCTTGTATTGTGAATAATGTGTATTGTGAAAAATGGACTCTGTGCAAAACCTTAAACTGAATAAAAAACATCGTTATCAGTATGTAGACTTAAATGGTGATTATTCTGCATGTTCTGTAGTGGAGTTTGGCGTTCTGCAGGGTTCAGTTTTAGGTCCACTGCTTTTTTTCCCTTTACATGCTTCCTCTGGGCAACATAATCCGTAAGCATGGTATTAGTTTTCATTGTTATGCTGACGATACACAGTTATATGTCTCAGCAAAACCTGATGAGAAAAAACAGCTTACTAAAATTGAGCAATGTGTGCAGGACATAACATTTACATTTAGGCATTTGGCAGACGCTCTTATCCAGAGCGACTTACATTTTTATCTCATTACACATCTGAGCAGTTAAGGGTTAAGGGCCTTGCTCAAGGGCCCAACAGTGGCAACTTGGTGGTTGTGGGATTTGAACCTGGGATCTTCCGAACCGTAGTCCAATGCCTTAACCACTGAGCTACCCCTGGCCCCATAAGAAATTGGATGCTAATTAACTTCCTTCTGCTAAATCCGGATAAGACAGAAGTTCTAGTCATAGGACCGCATACAGCTAGGGGTAAAATTTTAGATCACACCGTAACTTTAGATGGCCTTTCTGTTCCATCAAATGCAACAGTGAAAGACCTTGGTGTGATTATTGATTCCAGCCTTTCATTTGAAGCTTATGTAGATAATATTACCAGGATAGCATTCTTTCACCTCAGAAATATTGCCAGGATAAGAAATTTATTGTCGCTAAACGATGCAGAAAAACTAGTTCATGCTTTTATCACCTCTATTGCTATTGTAATGCCTTACTGTCTGGTTGGTTAGCTAGATGCAAAAATAAGCTTCAGCTAGTCCAGAATGCAGCAGCGAGAGTCCTCACTAGAACCAGACGATATGAGCACATCACCCCTATCTTATCTTCACTCCATTGGCTCCCTGTGAAATTTCGCATTGATTTTAAAATAATACTCTTGACATATAAAGCATTAAATGGTCTAGCGCCGCAGTACCTGATCGAACTGCTAGTGTCTTACGATCCGCCACACCTACTTCGATCAAAGGATGCAGGCTGCTTGTCAGTACCGTGTATTATGAAAAATACAGCTGGGGGCAGAGCTTTTTCTTACAAAGCCCCAAAATTATGGAATAGTCTTCCAAATAGTGTTCGGGACTCAGACACAGTCTCAGTGTTTAAGTCCAGGCTAAAAACCTATTTATTTAGCCAAGCATTTTTATAAATAGATTTGCCATAGGCAAAGGAGCAGATCTGGGGGACTCATGGACGTAGAGTATTATGGTGAACTGGTATGTTTGGATGCTGTCTTCCTCACTCTCATTGATCATTGATCGGTGAGGTGATTGTTTGCTTTACATGTCAGGAAGCCCTCATGTTTGTGTTTCCTTCTGGCTCTCCCTTTTAGTTATGCTGTCATAGTTAGTCCTGCCGGAGTCTCTGCTTGCACTCTACAGTTAATATACATTCACATTACACATTGTGTGACTGTGACCAGACCTAACTGCCATCTCTCGTCTTCTTCTCTTTCCCCCCTCTTTCTCTTTCTTCTCTCCTCCTGTCTCCCCCTTTCACTCTTTCTCTCTCTCTCTGTCGAGCTACACATGTTGTTCCCGAGCTGCCAGTGATCCAGACTCCCTCTGCCCTCCGGACCTGTCTGACCCATCCTGGTGCCCCGCTTTTGGCTGAAGATCTCGTCACATGGATGCCCCGTGTGTCTCTCTGGGATGCGTCTGGTGTCTGGGGATGATTCTCTCTACCTGGAAAATGGTTCTGGCCTTGACTGGTGTTGGCAACTGTTTCTCTGGGGACTTGACAGTTCGATAGTTCAGGACTGGAACTTCTTACAAGTCTACCTGGGTCTTCAATAACTACCTGGACTCCATATTAACATCAGCTATTATAGCTGAACTGCCTCCCACCCTACACACTGTATAAATGCAGATCATTTACTGCTTTCTGTTTCACCCAAATGAGGATGGGTTCCCTGTTGAGTCTGGTTCCTCTCAAGGTTTCTTCCTATTACCATCTCAGGGAGTTTTTCCTTGCCACTGTCGACCTCGGCTTGCTCACCAGGGACAAACTGACCATTTTGATTAATACATATTCACATTTGATACAAACTTAAATGATTCTTTTGACTGTGAAAATTGCTAAAAGCACTATACAAATAAAATTGAATTGAATTGAATAAGACTGAGACGGAAAGAGCTGGAGCGTATTCTGTCTATAGCTTTCTCCCAAAATTCATCACTCAACTGCAATCCCAGTTCATTTTCCCAAGCAGCTCTGGTTTTAGCGATTTTACAATCACGAAAAGATAAAATAAAATGATATATTCTTGATATCACACCTTGCTGATATGGATTAAATGTGATCAGATTTTGCCAGGGCTGCCTGGGAGGTATAGAAGGAAATTTAGGAAAACGCTTGGATACAAAGTTGCCAACTTGCAGGTAACAAAAGTAATGAGCTGCAGGCAGCTCATACTGCGAGGACAGACTAGCAAAACCTATAAATACTCCATCTTCATACAAATTATAAAAATTTGTGATGCCTTTGTCATGCCATGATAAAAATGCTGAATCTAAAAGTGATGGGGGAAACTTATGCAATGGACCCATTGCTGACGCAGATCTAAATTTAAAGTAAGGTCTTACGGATTCTAGCAGGTTTCCCAGCCCAAAGGAAAGAGATTATGATTTTATCTAAGGAATCAAAAAAGTACTTAGGAAGAAATAAAGGAAGTGATTGAAAGAAATAAAGAAATTTAGGAAGGATGGTCATTTTAACTGCATTGATGTTTCCGGTTAAAGAAAGAGGCAGATTGCTCCATCTCTGAATATCAGATTTAACATCAGAAATAAGAGAGGAGAAGTTGGCATGAGAAAGGTCAGACAGAGAGCGAGTCACTGTAATACCAAGATATTTAAAGCCTGAACAATTGAATTTAAAAGGCAGGTTTAGATGCTGAAGTTGTAAAGCACTATTAGTATTCACTCTTATGCAAATTTAGTTTATACCCAGAGAAAAAAAAACTAAATTATCCAGAATGGTTAAAATAACAGGAATAGAGGCTGCAGGATTAATCACAGATAACAATAAGTCATCTGCATATAGGCATAATTTATGCTCCAACCCATTACGAATAATTCCTTTAAAAGCAAGAGAAGATCTAAGCTTATTAGACAATGGTTCAATAGCAAAAGCAAAAAGCAGTGAAGACAGTGGGCAGCCCTGCCGGGTACCACGCCCACGAGTGAAATAATCAGAGCTTATATCATTTGTATTAACATTAGCTTGCGGGGATTTGTAAAGGAGGCGAATCCAAGAATTAAATTTATCACCAAACCCAAATTTCTTTAATACGGCAAACAAGTATTCCCACTCAACCCTATCGAAAGCTTTCTCAGCATCCAGTGAAATTACAACCTCAGGAGATACAGATGTTTGTTTGGATAAATTATATTAAAAAGTGTACGAGTATTTAAAAACAGATGCTGTCCTTTTATGAAACTGGTTTGCTCCTCAGATATAACATGTGGTAAAACATCTTCCAAACGGGATGCAATTACTTTAGCCAAAACTTTCACATCAGCATTCAGCAATGATAATGGCCTATATGATCCACACTGAAGGGGATCCTTTCCCTTTTGAAGAAGAAGAGCAATTGAGGCTTGGTTAAAGGTAGATGGTAATGAGCCCTGGTCGAAGGATTCATTTTATCTATAAACTTTTTATAAAATTCAATTGCAAACCGTCTGGGCCTGGAGCTTTATTAGACTGCATTGCCTTAATTGAAACTATTTCTATTACTATTTTTTTAAGAGATAATGGAGAGTCCAAGTCCCTTACAGATATTGCATCAATAACAGGAATATCAATACTTTAAAGGAAATCATTAAATTTTATATCATCTTTAAGGCATTCAGATTTATAAAGGGAGGAATAATATGATTTAAAGACTGCATTGATCTCTATAGGATCAGCAGTGATAATATTTAAGTTGGTTTTTAATTTGTGGTATTAGGCGTGAGGCATGTTGTCGTTTTAGCTGATGTGCTAACAATCTACTTGATTTATCACCATATTCATAATACGTTCCCCGAGTCTGTGACAACATACGTTCTGTTTCTTTGGTTGAAAGAAGATGAAATTCAGATTGTAAGTCAATGCATTGCTTGTACAACTTGGGAGAAGGATGAGATGCATAAATATGGTCGAGTTTGCTAAAAGCTGATGCGAGTTCGTTGAGCCTGGTCTTGCGACTTTGATTTAGAAAAACAGAGTATGAGATAATTTGCCTTCTAAGACAAGCCTTGAGAGTTTCCCATATTAACGAATAAGAAGTGGACTCAAGATGGTTAAACAACAAAAATTCATCAATAGTGTTAGAAATGAATGTACAAAACTCTCAGTCCGCTAAAAGGAGCGAGTTAAACCGCCAAGACGATGGGGTCTGTTTATGCGTTGATAATTGGATATCCAGTGATAAGGGAGCATGGTCAGAATCACAATACTTAAATAATCTGAAGAAACAACAGAAGGATTAAGATAACCGTCAATGAAAAAATAATCAATTCTAGAGTATGAATGATGCACCTGAGAAAAAAATGAGAATTTTTTTATCTACAGGTTATGGAATCTCCATGGGTCTACAAGGCCATTTTGTGACATGGAATAAAAAACATTTTTAGACATGGCAGACTGGGACACAACGCGAGAGCTAGAGCGATTCAAAACTAGATCAGAAACACAGTTTAAATCTCTCCCAAAAATGATCAAGTGGGTGTTTAAGCAGGGAAGGCTACTAAGTAATTTATTCGCAAAATCTGGATCATCAAAGTTTGGAGCAGCATAGACATTTAACAAAACCTTGGTCTGAATTAATGTGCCTGCAACAATAAGATACCTGCCATTTCTGTCAGCAATTATATGGCTAGGTGAAAACTGTACCTTGTTGTTAACTTTTATGGCCACAAAAAATTTGACCGACCCAGTGACGAGGAAGCCTATGATGATCCTTAACTTGAAGATGTGTTTCTTCTAAAAACACTATATCAGTATGTAATCGTTTCAGGTGATTAAATACCCTAGATGTTTTAATTGGGTTACCCATACCTCTGATGTTCCAGCTAAGAAAACGGATAGGTGTACTACTCCCAGCTAAACCTGGGCCTACATAGGAATTAGCCTTTTATCCAAAAAGTGTGAAAATGATAAAGATTCACAGAGCCAGAAGGATGACACCCCCTTCCCCCCACATGCACACACACACACACACACACTCACAAACGCACACAAAACACAAATCTAAAGTCTCCATCCTAACAACCCAGGAGACAGCAAAATAAACTAACTAAAAGAAAAGTCGCTCTCACAGTAACTGTGACCACGACTCGGAGAGTGAGCCCGATGTAGAAGGGGAAAAAAAACGAAAGAAAACAAAATGGCTTCCACAGATTAAATAGAACAAAAATAGTGCGCAAATGGAAGTATCCTCATCCCCAGCTTACAATAATGTATAGGTAAATGATAAAGATCTTGAAAGAAAAAGAAGAGAGAAAAAACATCAACAACAACAAAAAAGAAAACCCCAGAGGTGAATACTCCTAGGATCACCCCTCATACATTGACCAAACACGCATAATAATACATCTTTGGCACAAGTTAAATATTTGGTCCCAAAAAACGACCTAGGAAATAAATCCAATTTATCAATCAAAAACACTAACTTTGCATAGACAGAGGTAGCATCAGAAAATATTAACAGATCACACATTTCGCTTTTTTAAAAAGGTAAAAGAAAAGAAAACCCTTATTCAACAATAAAACAGAATTAAAGTTAAATATATGACGAACTATTTAAAACACTACGAGTGCAGATCACGCAGTTTGGATAGTTTTAATGTAGTCCTTTGCTTCATCGGCCGAACGAAAATCTTTCCCTACACTATTGTAGGTTCTCCTCAGCCGCGCTGGATAAAACAGACCGTAGCGCGCGCCCTCAATGCCACGGAGTTGTTGTCGGACCTCATTAAAAGAAGCACGAGCTTTTGCAATTTTTGCTGTGTGGACAGGAAAAACAGAAATACTTAATTCCTTAATTTAAATCTGCCTTAACTCTCTGGCGTGCCATGAAACATTAACATTCACTGTGGTGGTGAAATCTGGCCACAACAGCTCGAGGTGGTTCACAAGTGAGTGTCTAAAGTCGGCTCCTTCTCCAGGCTGAGCTCCTCTTTAAGCAACGCAGCGATGCTAGAGGTAGTGCAGGAACACTGATTATGCGAACATTATTACGACGTGATCTGGTGTCCAAATCTTCGCATTTGTTATCCAGTTTAATTAAATCTGCTGTAATACGTTGTATCTTACTTTGCATTGCAGTAATATCATCAGTACAACCGGAGAGCAAATGCTCCATCTCACCTACGGTACCCTTTAGCGCAGACAGTCCGCTCACCCCTAGATATATTCCTTAAAACATAATGCAAAATGCTGTATGCATTTAAAAAATAAAAGATGATTTTTCCAAAGAGAAAACCAATTAATCTTTCTTTTTCTTATATATTTTACATTGCTGTTTATTAAGCAAAAGTACATTTTATTCGCTTACTCGATTAACTCAATTCAATTTTTGGTAGAATACTCGATTACTAAAATATTCAATAGCTACAGCGTTACTCACTTGCTTCTGTGCCAAGTGTCTTAACTGGGGAAGTTTGATTTAGTAAATAGTAATAAATCAAACCACACATAGTAAAGGTTCTGGGCTTTCTCATCTGTCATGACCGGCACAGCATTGTGTGTGTGTGTGTGTGTGTGTGTGTGTGTGTGTGTGTGTGTGTGTGTGTGTGGTGGGAGGGAATTATTTGACAAAGTTTGTTTAGAATTGTAACAAAATGTAATACTGAATAAGGATATTTATAAAACCGCTGTTAGCTCGTACCTGCGATGGGCACATAGCCGACACCCTGCTGGTATACGGTGGGCATCAGGACCACGGGCTGGGACGGCATGATCATACCTGCAGGGACCGCCTACATGAGAAAAAAAGACAAAAGAAAATATCAAAATGTAGAAAAGAGGATCTACATGTGTATAATCACATATACACACACATACGCACACACACACACACACACATATATACAGACATCACAGCACCCCCTAGAGGCCCTGCGGAGCCACAGCCGGCCCAGTTGGACTAGGGAACCTACCTGATACTGGGCTTAGTGCTTTGTGTTTTACTGCCGTTTATGAATATTCACAGACTGGTTAATGTTCAGGCCCATTACAGTACTTTATGATTAAGAAATTAAAGTTCTTCTACATTTTAATTCCTAATTTAACCTCTTACTGTACTTAAGAGCTGATAAATCATGCCAAATATTACAACCTGCTTTGCTTCTTTACTGGGCAAGAACATGTCTGGTGAGTTCATGCCCATTCTGTCTGAACGCTACAGTACACCACTGCAAACCATTGTTTATTTTAGATTTGTTATGAGAACGTGTGTGTGTGTGTGTGTGTGTGTGTGTGTGTGTGTAACATTACATTTATAGAACATGTATGTTACTGACCCTTTAATTTAAGGACAGAAAACACAACTTCTTATCTTTATTATCTGACAGTGTGTGACGAAGACACAAACAATTACACATCGACACCATTACTGCTTTTAAAGGTGTTCTGGCTCCACCCACAGCGCATGTTTTGCACAGTAACTCTTTACTCTGTACGTCAGAGCAACTTACAGAAAATTCCCCTCGATTGCGACACACCTGGAAATGTCACAACGATGGCTGTGAAGGTACCGACTCCTATCAGTGTACTCTCAGAAAAACATTAAAGGACGCCCATCACTATTTGAATTCCTCAGTGCTTTAAGAGTAATTTAATGTAATTTTCCCAGGAAGCTTTTAAAAAATAAATAAAATAAAAGACGAATGAAAGAAGTTCAGACTTACAGAGTAGGACATGACGAGGTTAATCATGCCTTCTTTATCGTCTCCTTGTCTTCCGCTCAGGCTGTACCACTCGTCAACGATGGCGCCTTCTCTCAAATTTTCGGGGATAGTCACGTAAGTCCAGGCGATGCGATCATCCATAGAAAACGCCCGCTAAGTACAAAAAAACAAACATGACAACACAAACAAAAACACAGGTGTTTATATGTGAATTTGTATTTTTGCTTTTTTGTAATTGAAAGAGGAGAGCTGAGGCTAAGTGTGTGTGTGTGTGTGTGTGTGTGTGTGTGTGTGTGTGTGTGTAGGTTGTGGACACTTTAAAGGCTTGTAGATGTGACGGAAATGTTGCCGACTTGTGCCATATTTAGACACAATGACTTAAAACATTACTGTGAATGAGCAACTATTTAAGGTACGTCACTTCCTGTCCATGTGTTTTTATTTATCCCGCAGCTCTCACAATGTGTGTCTTAGACCTGCTCCATTAAAGAGTACACCAGCGCATTGTCCCCTTCTCAGGACATTAAACACTGTTGTACTGACTCTGCCTAATGCAGTGGTTCTCAAACATTTTCTGTCGTTCCCCACTTAAGGCGGTGGGTGAATTTTTAAGCCCCACTTGTCAACAAAATAATAACAAAATTGGCCAAGGTTACTATTTATTGAAATATTAATTTATTAACCAATAGGGTAAAATACAGGTGTAATTGTTATAACAGACTTACTTCGTCACTTATCTAGAGCTTTCTTTTAAAGAAGTCGAGTGGCTTATTAACGTGACTGGGGTGTGTTGTCTCTAAGTGTCTTCATACTAGTGTCGGGTCTCATGCTGTCTGCTGCCAGCGGTTTAAGACACAAAACACACACGTGTCTCTCCTCTGTCCCCACCATCACCACCATGAATCCAAGCGCAACATACAGTAGGCTTCATCATGTTTTCCTTTCGGTTGGCTTTTGGGTTGATTAGCCTGATAGTGCAGAATCACCTGCTTTTTTGTGGTCCATGTAACAAATGTATCCACTGACGTTATTACACTCACTACATACAGTACGCTAGTATCTCACAGTATCTCTACTTTCTCAGCTTCCAAAAGGCTTGTTTTTCTCCCACAAACAGTTCTGTGTTCTTCATGTCTGTTTAGGGTCTTCTGGGTGATGTCTGTTATAAGTATATATAAGATGTGACTGTGTGAGCATAAGTGTTATTTCACATATAACATCATATCTACTAATAAAACGTAACATAATATCATCAGTGTGATTGTGACCCTCTTAAAATATAGAAAATATGCAGATTTGGTAAAATGATGGTAAAACCAAATGTGGTTCTGTTGCGCTCCTTATATCATTGGATTTGATCTACTGAACCTCGTCAAAGATTTCCAGGTAGAAGGAGTCGACAGCGGGAGGCAGAGGGCACTGGATCACTTTGTTCCAGCGTGGGTTTTTGGCGCCGTTGTGCGCTGTTGGTGTTTCGTACACGGTGTAGCCCAGCCGAATTCTGCAGTACGGGTCCATGCGCGTCATGCCGTAGTTCTTAGCCAACTTCGCCTGGAAGAGAGAAAAAGAAAATTCCTATAGTTTTCTATACTTTTATGGCGACTTTATCTCTCTACTACATGACGTTGTAGAGGAAGAGAAAATTCTATTTCATGGAAGCACCTGGGAATCATCACGCTGTAAAGCGTTCTGGATGACGGAGAATCAGGAGGCGGAGTTTAACACGAAGACACGCTTTAGTGTCCAAGCAGAGATCAGAAATGTCAAGATCGCATGACCATTAAACATTTGTTTAATAATTAACTCTCACACACTGTATGACAGGAAACCAGTAGGGATGAGAAAAATGTTTTACAACCCTTATCCCAGGCCATGTCCACACGCAGACGGGTAGTTTTAAAAACCGAGATTTTTCTCTGTGGTTTTTTGTTGCGTATTGGACTTTTTTTTACATGCGTGTACATACACACACAGTTACTCACACATTATATTAATGACATATTGGGCATATTGTGTTTTCATGTGGACAAAGATATCATTAAAACGTAGGTCGTGTGGACGGAACTATTTTTAATTTTTAAAAACATTAAAGACGAAAAATCTCAGTTTTTAAAAATACCTGGCTACGTGTGGACATGGCCTGGGACACACCTTACAAAAGAATACAAAAATTATGACTCAGATGTCAGACATTCCACAGATGTTCCACCCAAATCTGACCTTTCTGAAAGGTAACTGGTTTTACTGTTATAGCTAGAAGCTTGCTTATTGTCTTTAAATTCTTCTGTTATTTCTTACACCTGAAGACAGACTGTCCGACTGCCCACCCAACCAACTGGCACTTGAACCGTCTGCCCGCCCGTCTGACACAAACAGCACTGATAATGATAAAGTGAGGCATAAAATGTGCGACTCAAACGTCATACACCCTGAATGTCACGCAATCCTTCAAGAAGGCGCTTTCAATACGTCTATTTATAAATGACTTTTTTCAGGTTTTAAAGGTCATTTCACATCCCACACACACACACACACACACACACAGGTGCAGACAAGAAGTACTGGTTTTCTATAGTAAATCCTGTTTACCTCATCATCCGAAACGTTTTCGTTCATCAGACAACAAAGATAACAAAGGGAAACATCATGAACTGCCCAATGTCACGGAGGAGAACTCTTCTAAATCAGTATTATAGACTCAGAACTAAAGTAGGAAAGTTACATACTAGAGATGAAGGGGGAATCGATTCAGTGATGCATTGGTTCTGTGTGTGCTAATTCACACAAGGCCACAATCAATTATTTTAATCATCATTATTACATTTATAAGAGTTTAGATACAGAGGAACTCACAGACAGAAATTCATGGAACTTTACAAGTACTTTAGTATCTGCCTGAAGTTCAACCTGCGGCATAAATTAAATCTAAACATTTAAACGAGTCAAAGTGACATAATGAGCAGTTTTGTGCCTGAATGTCAGATCGATTTTTTTTTTTTTTTACAAATACTTTGAGGTGGGTGTGGTATATGCATCACTCACAGTCAATCTACACAATAGTTGAACGTAAATACTGTATGTGATACACACAGAAACGACATAATGCATCTACAAGCCGGCAAGCGTGACTCATCATGGCCAAAAAAATAAAATAGAAAAAAATAGAAAAGTTTAGAAACTGAACCTGAATGAACAAACAGATCAGTGTACATTAATTGTTCCTGCAGGAATTTTAAACCAGTTTGTCTCGTATATTCTGAAACCGCGGTGCTAATTAAAGCAGTAATGTGAAGCATCACTATGAGATAAAACACGAGTCGTTAGAGTAAACACATCAGCAGCAGTCCGAGCTCAGGGCCTGTAAACTACCTGAACTGAGAGCACGGTGTTAGTTGGATTTAATGACCTACTTTAAACAGGGAGTGTATTTGTCTGACCACCAAAGAAGGACAACTTAGTGTAAACAAGGCGTAAGATACTCAACCTTACAGAATGGGATTTCTTTGTATTAATAAGTTAGACAGAGAGTTCTGCTGTACAGAGAGACACACAGACATGTACGTGGGCTTCAACCTCAAATAATCATAATAATAATAATAATAATAATAATAATAATATCACTGATTACATTAAAGATCAGATCAGATTATTATTAGATTTAAACTTTTAACTGTTTCTACAAACTCTTTAACCATCAATGACACGTACTAACACTAGTTGTGTTGTTCTCTTACCAACACCACGAGGGTCATGGTTAAATAAATAACAGAAATGCTGAATGTAAGATTTAGGACATCCAGTTTTTTACTTTAACACCAGCACTGATCTGAAGAATTCATACATTCAACAGAAAAAAAACAAATCGAGTGTCCTGTGTTGTTGGATTTTATTCTCAGGTAGAACACAGTTTGTGTTTCTAAAACAGATACAGTGATACAGTGCACTGCGTACTTCTCATCATTTACTCCAGTAACAAATTACAGAAAAGTCATTATTACTGCTGATAAACACCCCTTTATTTACACTGAAACAGTAGGAGAGATAGACTGTCTTACTCTTCGATAAGGACAGGAGTCGAGTAGTGTCGTACTGTACCTGCACTACTGTGATGCTGATCCGGCCCATGGAGTTGAAGCTGCCTCCGTACTGCAGCTGCTGCGCCGCGTGAGCGTCCATCTGTACCTGCTGCTGCTGGACAGTCGGAGTGATCCTCAGGAAGTCAGACGGAAGCTCTCCGATGTACACCTGCACACAACCAGACACGCTTGAGATTAGGTCCTTATTACATTTCATAAACATTAACATTCAATTTAAAAAAAATAAGAAGAGTTCCTTGAGTGACACCTCCTTCTCACATTCATGCCTCAAGGATTGAATATAAATGAAGAGGGGAAAAAACAGCAGAATTGAAGAATGAATTAACATCAGATCCCTCTAACCATGTTCTTAGAAGGCACCATTGAAGCTCAAGTGTTGTGTGGAGTGTTCATGGACCTGAGGCAGACTGCTGCTCTCCCCTGTTCTCTGTCCAGGTTCAAAAACAGGCCACGTGGAGGAGGCGCGTTCCACAGAAGTGCACATACAGGACTAACAGCTTTATCAAGTTCTTCAGTTCCCAGTGACAGTGAGCTGCTCTGAACATGATGTAATCCACTAATGGAGAATCTCAGGGACTGTAGAGGGACTGTGTGCTGGTGTGTGCGTGAGAAACCCCAGGGGTTATACAGTACAGTGCATATGGAAAAAAAAAAACAGAAACAAGTAGTAGTACAGCGTGCAGGCTGGTGGGGGCGTTGTGATGGTGTGAGGAGGGGTTTCTCAGAAAACACAGATCCAGCTTTAATCGCTTTAACAACCTTCCTCTATCAGAGCACTGCAACGCTTTAGGGCCACAATGTTCATCTCATCTCATCTCATCTCTCTCTCTATCCTGGTCTTCCTCTCTTTACTGTCCATATCTCACGCTTCCTCCCTCCTTCTCCTGTGCCCCCCCCCCCGCTATTTCTCTCTCTCTCTCTCTCACTCACTCTCCCTCCCATTGTCTCACCCCCCCTCCTGCCCCTGTCTCACCCCCCCTCCTGCCCTCTCTCACCCCCCCTCCTGCCCCTCTCTCACCCCCCCTCCTGCCCCTCTCTCACCCCCCCCTCCTGCCCCTGTCTCACCCCCCCTCCTGCCCCTGTCTCACCCCCCCTCCTGCCCCTGTCTCACCCCCCCTCCTGCCCTCTCTCACCCCCCCTCCTGCCCCTGTCTCACCCCCCCTCCTGCCCCTGTCTCACTCTCTTGTATGTACAGTAGGTTAGATTAACAATATTAATGTAAATATGACAGAGTATCCCTATATTAATATTAAACAACAGAAACAGACACCCTTCCAGTCAGGACATGTTTAAGTTGATCACTGACTTACACAAACTCCTTGTTTTTTTCCCCTGATAATCTAAAGTAAGAAACGAAGCTAATCCCACCTCTGTTAGCATGACACAACACCAGCTGTTCGTTAACAGGGTTTATCAGCCGGGATAAGGACACGAGCAGGTCTCACGCGGTAGTTATTATAGTACGCACGTTAATTAGGAAAAAAATACTTTATATAAATATAAAATGTTACAGCTTGGCTGTCTTGCTAACGACGATTAAGTGTTTCTTCCCACCCGCATTCCGACTCCCTGCTTCTGATTGGATCGACGAATGCGGAAACGGAGCATTACCCAATCAGAGCATGGAGTTAGTACAAGACTAGCCAATCCGAGCAAAGGAGGAGGGATTTGTAGGAATACGGCTGGGGAAAGAAGAACCGCTGACTGACACTGAATCAGACGTACTAGATTATCTAACGTAATATTTTACAGCCAGATTTTCTTGATTTCTGTAATTTTTCGAGTGATTAGTAGCGACATGTCCTGACTCACCTGTCCCCGCTGAGTGCTGATGGTGCTCGCCATTTTAGAGCGAAGTGGAGCGAAGTGGAGCGAACAGCAGAATTCGCGTTTTCACTTGTTTTTGTGATCCTCTTCTTCCTGTTTAATGTTTACCGACACAAATCGGAGCACACTGCCCCCTGCTGGTAACCAAAACAAAACAATACTCTACTAGTAAAGCCTAAAATAAAGATATCTTAATGTTAAAATTTTGGATAAAATTTTTTTCTTAATGTTAGAATTTGGGATAAACATATGCAGTGTTGTATTTCAGAAAGTGTAATGTTACTCACTGTATGCATAAAGAATGGTGCTACTGTTCTGTCATAGATTCTGCTTACGTCATCATTATTTTGTTGAAGAGTCATAGTCGTCCAGGCTGGAGATGTTCAGACACTGTTCCAGGAGAGAGGTCGAGTCCCACAATCCAGAACTTGATCCTGAACTGGTACAATTCAATTCTGAAAATCCATCAATCCAAAACAAAACGGAACAGCTAACCTCAGTTCACGACTCTAACAACTCTCAAACTTGACTACGTGCAATACCCCCCCCCCCCCCAAAAAAAATACAAATTATTAACATTTGAACTTTAAAAGATAAATGTCAAGATGGTAAAGTGAGATTTAAATCTTTCTGTGTTAAAATATTACATAGCTATTATTATTTTAAATGTAATTATTATTTTTATTAATATGCTTCATTAGACACATTACACTCATCATAACACCTAGTAGTACTTGGTCTGTTTTATTATGATTTATACGTTTTTGTTTTATTCATTAATTAATTCTGTCCCATTGTATTTTATCCTCCGTCCCCTAAGTACTTGTATATGTTTTAGACTGTGACTTTCTCTGATCATTTATCTTATCTTATCTTATCTTATTTTATCTTATTCTAGTGGTAAAGTGAAATATCTGCAGATTAATAAATAAAAATAATTCAAAAAATTTAAAAAATAATTGAAACTCAAACCCTCTGATTGTTTTAAAGACTAATAAACAGACACTGTAGTAAATCTTGTTAATGCTTTGGTCAATAAAATAGTTGGATTTCTTCTTTTTGTCCTTCTTACCTGAATATTAGTTTATTATTAACTCTGACTTTACAAGGTGCTGATCATGTGATTCCCAGTTTCCAACAAATGTTTAAATTTCCTGTTTATTCAGGATTAATATTATCCAGTTGCCTAGCAACAGCATTCTCAACACTTTAGGCACCTAACAATGAGGAACGCATGATGTGCTCACCCTCCGACACTTACAGTCCCAGGAGCAGTGATGTGAAGCTTGAGAGCGATAAACTCGGTGAAGGCTGAACAAACATGACGACCTGAAGGCACCGTGATGGCGCAAAGACGACAAAGCTGACACTTTTTCATACACTTTTTTAAACATGGGGAACACCCATCTGTGCCTGCCCTCATTATATCATGTTGCAGACACACTGACCTGTAATAAACTGCCTAGGACAATGTTTACCTCCTGAGGCGTGTCTGAAGCTCAAACAGAGCAGAAATGTGACTGTGGACTGACCGAGAGATCTTTATGACTTCCTTCATGGACCTGGGCTTAGAGCAAAACAATTCAATTCAATTCAAACTATTTTATTTTATTTTATGTTATTTATGTAGCGCTTTTGGTCATTGCTGCAAGGATTTAGGGAAATGTGTGTGTATCAGCATGATCAGATCGTCCCTGATGAACGAGTCGAGTGTGACGGTGCTGAGGGAAAAACTCCCTGAGATGGTAATAGGAAGAAACCTTGAGAGGAACCAGACTCACCAGGGAACCCATCCTCATCTGGGTGATAACGGATAGCAGGGATTGATCTGCACTCATACTGTGTGTTAGGAGGCTGGAAGTTCAGTAGAACAGGAGATGTGGAGAAGTTCATATGGAGTCCAGATGGTTATTGGAGACTCAGGTAGACTGTAGGAAACTCCAGTCCTAAACTATCGAGCGACTGCAGTCACACGTGCTAAGAGAAGCATCACTAATGACCCAGCGCCAGCTGATAGGGAGAAACCTCATCGCATAATTCTGCACACATCAGGTTTCACCACGGTTGTGGTATCCTGTTTTTGCTCCAAGGGTACTTTTTTAGAATTATGCCCAAAAATGATTACCTCACTCCCATCTGACTGTGACACATTTTGCCCCATTTTGCTGAGAAGGATAAAAGACTTGTGAGTTTATCACAGTTTATTATTATGTAAGAAGGTCTGTCTCTGGCCTGACATGTGAAGAAGACGAGTGCGCTGGACCCCTGCAGGGAGTAAAGATTAACTGATGAAAAGGGAATGTGATTGGTTGGTTGAATTATAGTATGTTATACACAAATCATCAGGTCATATAATCATTTACTCAGCATAGAATCTGCAGCCTGTATTGTATTTTGAAGGCACTTTATGCCGCCTGGACCCGACTGTACAGACTGAATATGTCGCCAAATATTCACTAATAAGGGGAGAATTAAGAGCATGATAAATAAATCAACGAATGAATTCTCTGTGTCATTATTTCACATAACAAGGCTGTAACAAAGCAGTTACTTTATATTTCCACAACTAATAAGGCATATCTTTTACATAACAGATTTTTCACTTTTCAGTTATAAAGTTAATTGCATTGCTTATCAATAAATAATATGGCCTATGAAACAAGAAACTTCTTGCTGTTAATCATATCAATTAAGGGAAAGGGAAAAGTCATCCCAAAACATTAGATGTACCAGACCATGGAGACCGTAAGAGACCTTCATCACCATTTCCACATAGGATCACAGACTGTTTCTTGTGTTTACATTTACATTTACATCAATGTCATGATGTCAACACCACAGTGATAGGGCTCATCTCCGGAGGGGACCAGTCGAAACTACTGAAACGAGGTGGTGAGGCTGTCGCAGCTGTGGACGGACAACACCCTGCTTCGGAACACGTCACAGGAATGGATCATTGACTTTGGGAAATAACAGAACAGACATTTCACCCTTATTCATAAACGGGGACTGTGTGAAGAGGTTCACAGACGTCCGATTCCTGCATGTCCACTTCATGAAAGACCTGACTGGCTGGTGAAGAAGGCACAGCTGAGACTTTACTTTCTGAGGGTCCTCAGGAAGAATAATGTCCCTCAGAAGCAGTTGTTGTCCTTCTATCGTTACACTGTGAAGAGCATTGTGACATACTGTCTCTGTGTTTGGTTTTCTAGCTGTACAGCGGCACAGAAAAAAGAGCTCCGGAGGATAATTACCTCGGCCCAGAAGATCGCTGGTTGCCCTCTCGCCTGCCCCTTCAATAAAACTAGCAGTATCATTAATTACCTCGGCCCAGAAGATCACTGGTTGCCCTCTCGCCTGCCCCTTTAATAAAACTAGCAGTATCATTAAAGATCCGTCTCACCCTGGTCAGGCAGACGGTACAGAACAATCAAGACCAGAACAAATACACTGAAGAACCTAGAGCAGTTGTTGTTGGTCTTTCGGCAGGGTCAGGGCTCTAGGAAAATTACAGTATGTTCTGTATGCAACATCTGTCATTTAATGTTTGATATGAGTAAAGTACAATATATGTAAATAAACATTTCTGGTGCAATATATGTAACATTTTGTCTCCATATGTTTAACTGTTTTTCGACTAATTTATGTGTAAATACATTATATGTAAGTGTATAAAGTGTGTAATTGTATTTTGTATAGCTTGTGCAATATTTGTAAAACACTTCATTTTGTTGGGCTTCTCTTCTCTTCTCTTCTCTTCTATTCTCTTCTCTTCTCTTCTCTTCTCTTCTATTCTCTTCTCTTCTCTTCTCTTCTATTCTCTTCTCTTCTATTCTATTCTATTCTATTCTATTCTATTCTATTCTATTCTATGGCCACACTGAGCACACAGACTGTAATTGGTTTTCCCCTCAGGTTTCTTCTTCCCAGCCGGATCCTCAGGTGTGAGTGACCTTTCAGGAAAGTCCAGTTGGTCTTCTCTCCTCTCTTTTCCTTTCTTCTCCACAGAGTGCTTTGGTGTCCTGACTGTGACTGAAGGAGGAGTTTGAATATTATAACCACTTCCTTGTTAGACAGACACACAGGCTGGAAAGCACTTCATCGCTAAGTGGATCAGCCTTTAAGGTAACACTATGAAAGACTTTTCTCCTTTCTTTTCATTGTGAATCTTCTTTCTGATTTTGTACCAAACATGTAAAGATGATGAAGTGATCATTAATAAGGTGTGAGAATGCGGATGTTACATGTTTTTTTATTTTTTAACTATGGGCACGTGTTCATGATTGCTGTTTTTTTTAATGAACAATAATAATGTATGGCGTATGAAGTGATTATTATTATTATTATTATTATTATTATAATATTATCTCTGTCCATACTTGTTGAATAAGTGCTGCTGTAAGGGACTGCCTGGCGGCGTTACTGCGCATGCGTCAGCAGACTGTAAAGGCTTTAAAAGCCGCAGTTTTGATAATGAACCGTGTTACAGATTTATATTTCACTGTGCGGGATGTTAACCACGAGGAGCCAGATATTAAAATACTGGGCACAAGAAATAAAAGGTCTATTTTAAAGCGAAAGTCCGTCAGAGTCGTCAGGAGGATCCCGGAAGTGAAACGGAACTCTGCAGTGTTTATGTGGAAGTTTACAGGGGGTCAGGGGAAATATTAAAGCATCGATTATATAATAATAATCATAGAAATAATAATAATGTGATAATTCGGTGTGTATGACGTCCTCGTTGGTATTATTATTATTATTATTAATACTTTTTTTATTTTCAAGCAAACAGCAAACAAACCAAACAACATACAATCAAAACAATATAGCCAGTAAATGACACAAAGATTTAATTATTATTATTATTTGTCATGGTTTTATTTTATATTTTTTCTTTGCTTAAAAACGATAATATACAAACCAAACAACACACAACCAGGGGAAAAAACACACACGGGGGTGAACCTACTGGAAAGCAGCAGCAGCAGAATTAGGAACTGATAATTTTATCCAGTGTGACTCGATAAAAGTAGAATTCTAACTGCTTTGGATCTGATCATGCTTGTTGAATAAGAGCTGCAACAGTAGGGAAAAAATAGCTGGCGGCGTTACTGCGCATGCGTCAAACTCCACAGACAGTTTAGTCGCCTGAAAAAGCTTTATTAAACCTCGCTGCGTTCTTGACCCGTGTGTGAGATTTATATTCTACTGTGCTGGATGTTAAACACGATGAGATAGATTATGCTACGTTTTTTAATACAGTGCACAAGCGATAAACAGTCGATTTTCAGTTCAGGCGGAAGTAAGCTACCTAAGGGTCCTCGGGAAACCGGAAGTGACCCGGAAGTCGGCCGGGTGATGTGTGTTTATATGTAGACTTTGCGATGGCTCGCGATACGTGTTCACCCGGGACAGTTAGCTCGCGCGGACGCGAGGTGATAATGACCTCCGAATGATTAAACGCGTCGCCTTTATCACCGCCGTGTGCGAGTTTGATCCCCGTGTTTGTGTATGATGAACAGGACCCAGCTGAAGCGCTCGAGGATTCTGAGGATGGCTCTGAGTGACACTGACGCCGCGGGGCACGACGGGAGAGAGGAGCCGTTCTTCCTGAAGGCGGTCAAGATCGCGTTTGTGGTGGCGCTCTACTGGTTCGTGTCCATCACCATGGTGTTCCTGAACAACCACCTGCTGGACAGTAAGGAGCTGGACGCGCCGCTGTTCGTCACCTTCTTCCAGTGCGTGGTGAGTGTGATGCTGTGCTGGATCATGAGCCTGCTGGCGGCGCTGAGGCCCGGCTGTGTGGACTTCCCCTCCATTAAACTGGACATGAAGGTGTCCCTGCAGATCCTGCCCCTGTCTGTGGTCTTCATCTCCATGATCGCCTTTAATAACCTGTGCCTGAAGCACGTGGGGGTGGCCTTCTACACGGTGGGCCGCTCCCTCAGCACCGTCTTCAACGTCCTCTTCAGTTACGTCATCCTCAAGCAGACCACGTCACTGTACGCGCTCGCGTGCTGCGGCATCATCCTGGGTGAGCGCATGTCCAGAAGGTCCCACTCCACCCTGTCACCTGGCCTCCAGGATCACACACACACACACACACACACTGCTGCACTGGTCTAGGCTCAGGTACAGGTGTGTTCTCATTAGGGACAGGAGTCGCCTCCTCGATACCGTCTTATCACATCCGCTGTACCGCTTCAATTAAAATACCACCATTTTATAAATACAGCGACGTACAAACGCTCCACCTCAGGTGGCTTTTTGTCTTAGGAACTGAAATTTTGCAAGAAATTTCCCTCAGCATGCAAAACAGTTGAGAGCGACTGGGACGAAGTCACGTGTACGAGACACTCAAAACCCGTCCGCGTCAGTGTAAAGGCAACAGTCACGAGGATGTTCTCATGGACGGTATCAAGTAGAAAAGGGAGCCGCTTTCAGTTAGGATTATTAAAGCAGTCTGTGCCGAGAGGAGTCATAAATGTGGGGTTAAGTGAGGGTTAATTTCATATTTAACTTAATTTTGTGCAAAAATATGATTATAGTGTTGGAAATTAGTAATATTGATGACATTTTTTGGGTGGCTCTAACGAATTATCTGCATTTACATTCTTTCCTATGGGACAGCGTGTTTCACTATACGAAATTTCATCTTAAGAGCTCGCCTCCGGAACGGATTAAATTCATACGCCGAGGTTCCACTGTATCCCGGTTCACTATTACATTTCCCTCCGGGTTTGTTACAAATTTACGTTAGTTTTAAAACCAAGTGCATTGTTTAAACACTACAAACTAACTTAAAATACATAAACATTTAACTGAGCAGCGTGTATTAGGGTTGGGTTAATAGACGATTCTGTCGCAGATGGCCGATAGACATCACAATGCTGAGCCGGCATCGCAATTGTCCGCCCGCCCCCGCCACACACTTAATCACACTAGATAGAAAAATGAAATGCATGCTTTCACTTTCCGCATCTTTACTTATTTTATTATTATTATTATTATTAAATTCAAATTTCAAATTCAAATTTTATTTGTCACATACACAGTCATACACAGTACGAAATGTAGTGAAATGCTTATACGACTGCCAGTGACCTTAAAAGAGAAATAAATATGAATAAAAGAAATACAATAGAAAATTAAATAGAAAAATTAAATTAAACTAGGAAAAATAGAACTAAAAATAAAAATAGAAATATGATGTACATAAAAATAGAAATATACTGTACAAATTGAAATATACTGTACTGGGTGTGCAAATATGCATAGAACAAAGTGTCTTTGTTAGGAAATAATAACAAGGAAGTTGTTAGCGATCACAATACAAATGAGCTGTATTCTGCGGGATGGTAAACACACAAATGGTCATGTAAATTTGACGTCTGTGAATCTTTTGCACCGCAAATCCTACACACCACTTCAGACGTATCTCGTGACTGTCCTCTTTCATTCGGTCTAAAGCCAAAGTATTGCCAGATAGGTAAATTTGCACCTTTTTTACCAACCAAGTTTGTCGACGCCATTATAACGACACAGATCACTGTGCCCATTTATGCCAGAGTCCCGCGGAAAAAGTGATTGACAGGTGGTATCCCCCCTCTTCGCAATGTTTTACATTAGACATTGTAGGATGCCAAATTGCTCGACATCGCCCAACCCTAGCGTGTATCTCTGTCCTCCAGCATAATTATTTCTAAACAAACGTATCAAATAATTTACTCCTAACACACAGGATGAAAATGGGTGAATAGTTCAGAGAGCGCCACCTGTAGGATTATAAAAAAAAGCCACAAAACTCAACTTTACAGTGAGCGCACGGGAGTGGCTGTGATTTCTGACTAATTAGTGCTGGTGGAGACTAAGTGAGACTGGTGTAAGTGTGTGTAATGAGTGGGTTTAAGACTAATTCTCTCACAGTTTGGAGAAAAAGGCAGATTGAAAGTGTTTAAAACGTGTGATTTTTAATGATGTAACGCCATAAAATGTGTTTCTGTTGCTCCACTCGGGAGCTTCTGCGCTCGGTTATATCTGAGTCTGATCAGCTGATCACCCGTCACGACCAGTCACACTGAAAACCAGACAGTCCGGCTCACTGACCGATCGACCGCTTCATCTCTATTATAGATGTAAGAAATAGTTTTTAACAAATAGATTTTGTACTCCGTATGGAGACACGTGAATCACACAGAATGGAACTGAACACATTTTCCCCGCCTCTAGTTCTCATTGCACTGATCAGTCTGTCCGAGTCAGAGACTGTAGCTCAGGAGCTCCTGATGTCCTAATGACACTTTTAAACACCACACACACATCTCTAATCACACTCGCAAAGCAAGACACCCCATGCTGCACCCCTGCAGTTATTAGACTGTGCCTGTCTGATCAGTAAAGTCTGACTATTTCAGTGTGTTCTGTTCCTCCTCAGGTGGTTTCTGGCTCGGTGTGGATCAGGAAGACGCTGCCGGCTCCCTCTCCTGGACCGGGGTGGCATTCGGCGTCCTAGCCAGCGCGTGCGTCTCCTTAAATGCCATTTACACCAAGAAGGTGATGCCCGTGGTGGAGGGAAGCATCTGGAAGCTGTCGTACTACAACAACCTGAACGCGTGTGTGCTCTTCCTCCCTCTGATCGCCGTGTTCGGGGAGCTGCCGCGCATCTTCAATTTCAACCGCGCCTGGGACGGACATTTCTGGGGCATGATGGTTCTCGGGGGTTTCTTCGGCTTCGCCATCGGCTACGTGACGGGCCTGCAGATCAAATTCACCAGTCCCCTGACACACAACGTCTCCGGGACGGCCAAGGCCTGCGCTCAGACCGTCATCGCCGTCGTGATTGAGCACTCGTCCAAAAGCATGCTGTGGTGGAGCAGCAACATGATGGTCCTGGGAGGCTCGTTCGGCTACACCTGGGTCAAAGGACTCGAGATGAAGAAAGGTGGCACGAGTCAGGACGCTCCGGCAGCCGTAGAGAAAACTAAAGCAGACACGGGAGTGTGAAGAATAAGATTTTTTACATATATATATAAAGGGTACACTGGACTAAAGGACGGGTATAAAACTAGAGAATATAAGTTATTTCTGTAAGATATCGGACCCATTTTATTACAGATAGCAAGTGAATAACCGCTTATGTCGGTCAAACATGCATACAACCAAATCCACTTTACACACAACACCAACATCTTACACAAAAAAAAAAAATCTAACAAAAACTGAAGATTCCTAAGAAGCGCCGCTTCACTTCCCGTCATGTCGGCTCACCTGTGCGGGACGTTTTCTGTGAAAATGCTGCAAACGTGCCAGCTGAAGTGCCGATGCGTGTCTGTGTCCTGCACGCCAGACAGGAAATACCTCCTCCTACCAGGAGGGGGCAGCAGTATGTACATGCCTTACACATCATCTCGCACCATTTTATTATTATTACTATTATAAAGTTTATTTTAAAGTTGATGTAATCACCCCTAACAGAAATGGACCCAAAGACTTTGAGAATGTTTTATTATTATAATAATTTTTTATATAGGTGATCCATGTGTTTCTAGTATGATCACACTCCTGCGTTTGGACGGTAAGGAGAGTCCTTATCTGTGAATTCATCTACCAATAAAATCACCACACTAAGGCGCTGTCGCTGTCTTCTTGCACCCTGAAAACGTCCTGAAGCGGGATGTTATAATGTGTTTATTAACAGCGTGATTGGGATTCACACAGAACACGCTCAGGTCTACAGGTCTGGTAACGGATTTGTGATCGACAGGATTACTGGATTCACACCCGTTTGGTCCTGATGGTCAGCTGACTGTTTAATGGTAACGGCTTGATGCGGTTTAAAGTTTAGATCCTCGCCACGGCAGTGTTGGTTTTATTGGTATAAATCATAGTTTCCTTCTGATCTAAATGTACATCAAAGTAAAGTGAAAGATATGATGAATGTGTGAGCAGTAGACAATATGTTTAAATGTTTAGTTCCTTATTCGAGCTCTACCTTTATCACCTGCTTTGTTTGCAGGGATACAATATGTTTGTGTTTACATAAATGACGTTTTTAACTCCAGATCATTTGTAACCTCAATGCTGTTTGTAATGTGAAGACACTAAAAAAAGCAATTCTATAATTAAATCAGTACACCTTTTAACAACACGTTTATTTATTTGTTTATTTATTCATTATCAACCCCGCTCCTGGACCTTGGGGAACACTGGTGTTTTTCCTGCTTCCTAACTCATAAGCTAAGTAAAACAGCCTGAACCTTAAAGCCCTTAAAGCTCTCTGGAGGTTCTGGTCCAAGCACTAGTGAGATGTTTCAGGTGACCTGGGTGAGTTAGACGAGCAGGGTGGTAGGTGAGGACCGTGTTTTGAGATCATAAAAAGCGCAGTTTAATTATTAATCACTGAATGTTCAAGAGTTGGATATGTGTTGACTTTTGCCCTTTGTCCAATCCACCAGGTCAGTTGTCACCATTGACCTGTAGGGAGCTAGCGGCTAATAATTTCCCTCGCATCAGTAATTACCGAACGAAAGGGTGGCCCTATTTTATTTTTTTTTTTTGAGAAGTTAAATAAAAAAATAAATACATGAAACTGACTTACTTGTAACTGTTCATTTAAAAAACTGAATATTCTTGCAAAATAAATGCAAAATACAAAAAAAAAAATCAAGAGAAACGTCTTTGGTTTCAGTTACGACTGCTGTAGTACTGTGAATGATGTCTCCCTCATCAACTTTCCACATCAGGGTGTGTAATTATGAAGCTTCTTCATGCAGAGAGTTCCTCCTAGTGATGAAACTCTGGGTGTTTCCCAACGATTCTCCTTAAAATAAAAGAGTAGATCCTAGTAAAGATAAAAGTTATTCCTGAAGCACCTTAACACCTAAAAGAGCTCCTCATGTGTTAGGAGGAGTGGGGAGGACTCTTAAGATCCTTAGGAGTTTCTTAAGCTGAGAAAAAAATGGACACGCCCACAATCACAGCGAGGAGCCGAGGCTTTTTTCTGAAGTTCGGATAAGTACAAAAATTACTTAAAATGAATTCAAATATTAATATATTAAAATAAAATTAATTCATGAAATCAAATAAATATCTGTGATTTGGGTAAAATAAGCCTCTTATCTCAAAGTAAGGGTTTATAATTTATTATAACTAAGAGCGCTTTGTAGTGATGTGCGGGTCACGCATTTGTCATACCCGACCCGACCCACCTGACCCGCTCTAATATGCGCAGGTCAAGCACGTGCACCAACTCCACCCACCGACCCACAAATAAACCATGATGTATTTAGTTTATCATCACCAGACTGATCAATGGGACGAAGGAGCGCACTGACGGCAGACAGCCAGGGAGACGATCAGGACAGATTCAATGAGAGCTTCCTCTGTTGCCTCACTACACTACACTTCTTCTAGGCTATTAATTATTTATACATCAATCAATGAACTCTCAGTGCTCCTTGATGATGATTTCTATGTTGGATATCACACCATCACAATATGCACTCCACACGCATTTCATTTTCTACTGCACAAGGGCTAAAGTTACTAAGAGGCCGCGGAGTGTGACTCTACAGATTCCTATTGTATTAAACACTGATCAGCCAGAGCAGTGACATTGACTATCAGTTACACCCACATGCCTGCGGGGACCCCAGGCCAGAAAAGTCAATGCAGCACGTATTCCTGAAAAAAAGTAAATGCTGGCTAAGATAAAAAGGGTGGAGAACACCCCGTGCACCACATCCCACAGCACAAAGAGCCCACGGCCCCTAAACCAGCCCTCAAACTCCACAGAATCCCAGTATGATCAAACCCCATAGAAAACAAGTCTGATCCACTCCGCAACCCAAAACGTCCTGGTGCTAGACACCACAGCCACGCCCAGAGGTCCAGATACAAGAGAAGCTTACACAATACTGGGATTATTACACAGCATTTCAAATTATTATGAAAATTGGATGTAAGTTTTATAAACATTAAATGTTAAATTAAACTCATGGATGATGTTGTGTCTCAGGGCTCTTTGGATCACTGAAATAAATCTCAGACACCGGTGATAATTAGTTTCCCAGATGAGCCCAATCACAGGAAAAGTACTGAAGCAGCCTGTTCTACATTATTAAGCAGGCCACGGGTTTCAGCAATATGGAAATGAAAAAGATCTCTGCTGACGAAAAGCGTCAAATAGTGCAATGCCTTGGACAAGGTATAAAAACATTAGATATTTCATGAAAACTTGAGCGTGATCATCGTACTGTGAAGACATTTGTGGCTGATTCAGAGCACAGACAGGTTCATGCAGATAAAGGCAGAATGAGGAAGGTTTCTGCCAGACAAATTCATCGGATTAAGAGAGCAGCTGCTGAAATGCCATTACAAAGTAGCAAACAGGTATTTGAAGCTGCTGGTGCCTCTGGAGTCCCGTGAACCTCAAGGTGTAGGATTCTTCAGAGGCTTGCAGTTGTGCAGAAACCTACTATTCGGCCACCCCTAACCAATGCTCACAAGCAGAAACGGTTGCAGTGGGCCCAGACATATATGAAGAGAAAATTTTTAAACAGTCTTGTTTACTGATGAGTGTCATGGAACCCTGGATGTTCCAGATGGATGGATGGTTGATGGATGGCCACCATGTCCCAACAAGGCTGCGACGTCAACGAGGAGGTGCTGTTGGAGGCTGTTTTGGGCCGAAATTATGGGAAGAGAGCTGGTAGCCCCTTTAGGGTCCTTGAAGGTGTCAATGCACGACAATGCACCATCTCATGCTGCAAAGAATACCTCTGTGTCATTGGCTGCTATGGGCATAAAAGATGAGGAACTCATGGTGTGGACACCATCCTCCCCTGACCTCAACCCCATTGAGAACCTTTGGAGCATCTTCAAGCAAAAGATCTATGAGGGTGGCAGGTGGTTTACATCAAAACAGGAGCTCTGGGAGGCTATTCTGACATCCTGCAAAGAAATTCAAGCAGAAACTGTCCAAAAACTCACAAGTTCAATGGATGCAAGAATTGTGAAGATGATATTAAAGAAGGGGTCCAATGTTAAGATGTAACATGACCTGTTAGGAGGTTTTTGATTTAAATAGCTTTTGATTTCTTTAAATATGACCTAAACCTAAATTCATCAAAAGCCCATTTTCAGTTCTTTACAACCTATAAAATGTTTTAACTCTGTTGTTACTGTTGAACAGTGTGTTTTCAGTAGTTTTTTTTTATTTTTTATAAATATTGTTATCATTAGGAGGTTTGTTCATAAAATTCAAATTATACACTAATAGTTGATGACTTGAAAATAATATTGACTGTCGTTTGCATTGACTGATTATGAAAATCAGGGAAAGATATCATTTGCATAATAATTTGGAACGTAGTGTATTATTTGTATTTTTTTTGTTGTAATCTTATGGCTGATCTGTGTATATTTGCAAACCCATTACAGGCATTGTCCTGATTCTGCAGATGCATGCTGGACATTTTCTGAATTTCGGCCAAATGCACAAGGTCATGCAGTGGGTTCTCTCCTATTAGATGACACACAGACACAGGATCTCTCTCTCTCTCTCTCTCTGTGTCTCTCTCTTTCTGTCTGTCTTTCTCTCTCTGTCTCTCCCTCTCTCTCTTTCTGTCTGTCTCTCTCTGTCTCTCCCTCTCTCTCTCTTTCTGTCTGTCTCTCTTTCTGGTGTGTGTGTCTTTTGCACAAAGCTAACGTGCTGAAGAGTCACGTGACGGTTTCTTCCCAAAATGTGCTCGTGTTATTATATTAAATATGCAGCCATAAAATAAATAAATAAATAAATAACTACACAGTCCAGGCGAGCCCTCAGGTCCCCCAGTGCGGTGTGTACAGGAGTCTCGGTGTCGGTGGCGCGCGGGTGAGGGGCGTGGCGGCGGGATCGGACTCACGGGGCACGCGCCCCTCCCGCCTCTCCGCATCACACTGTGTGAGTGTGTGTGTGTGTGTGTGTGAGTGGAGGAGGCGGAGGCAGTAATGGCGGAGAGCGCGCGGAGGGACAGCCCGGCTCGTGCACAGCACTCCCGGTCCACACCGCCTCGAGCCGGCGCGCGCAGGTGAGACAGGGACAGAGAGACAGTGTAGCGCTGCGGGGGGTGTCCCTCTGTCCCTCTGTCCCTCTGTGTGTCTTCATTTGATCCGCTTTGTTTGGTATGATGATGATGATCTGTGTGTGTGTGTGTGTGTGTGTGTTGATGCAGCGGTCCAGTCTCCTCCTTAATGAACCCGCGTGTTTGTTAATTAATTAAATATAATAGAATAATAATTAAACTAATAACAGGACACAGTGCGCGTGAGTGAGATAACACACTGCCTTCACATTTTATACTGAAGTGACGTCACCGCAGGTTTAATGTTGTAATGCTCGTGCATGTCCTCATGTCCTCTCTGTCCCCATGTCCTCCCCTCACTCCATCCTGTCTCTTATTAATATTCCACCTTGTCTGTGGACAGTTCTGTTCCCACCTGTATCCAGTCATCATGGACACACACACACACACACACACACACACACACACACACACACACACTGTGTTGATATCATTAAACACCAGTTACTGACTAACACTCCGTCTCCTGTAAACACTGTGTGTTAGGGGTTTAACCCAGCTGGAGGAGACCATGGGCACTGGGGACGACCGTCACTTAATAAACTACTCCATCCATCCATCTAGTGTAGAACACACACCTTACACTACACCTGTTCTGATCAGTTCCACTCTGTGTATGTGTGTGTGTGTGTGTGTTGTATCTGCTGTAACTCGGACTGCCTGATTTGATCAAAAGTATCACATTCACTGTAAAAAATGTTTTTTAACAGTAAAATACCGTATAAATGCTACAGAATAAAACCGTATTTCACTATACTTGGGATAACCCTAGAATTAGCAGTAAAAAACTGTAATTAGTTTTACAAAGTAAGACCCTAAATGTAACAGTTAAAAACATATGAAAATATGTTTTTTTTGCAGTAAAATAAAAAAAAGTTATGGATGTAACATATAAACTCCCAGAGAAGGTATTTGTTACTAATATACTGAAGCATCAGTTTATATTTTACTAAACCTTTGTAAATAGAGGTTAAAAATCTGAAAAATATCCGTAAAAAATAAAGCGTAAATTTTACGGTAAAAAAAAAAAGAATGGTAAAGTAAATTACCATAAACAATACGGTAGGAACATTATTGGTTGTATGGGATTGCACTCATTATACTTTATATTTTAAGGATTTTAATGTTTTTTTTTTTACGATTTATAGCCGTCTAATATACATCAACTAAGGACTTTAAAGTAGTGAATGGTATTCGGCCCTTTGATCACTGTGGTAAGGACAGCCGCTAGCACGCTCCACCGCTCACCAGCCTGTGCCCGCGTGCCAGCAGGGCACTGCCCACCAGACCTGCACGTGCACACTTTTCCTTCCCTTTTCCCTTCCTCCCTCCTTTAACCCTTTCCTTCCCTAAGTAAAATCACCCCTTTCCGTCAGACCTCATCCGTGTTTGTTGTTTCCCCACGTGTGCCAAACCCATTACAAAATACATGAACATATTTAACACCCCAGTGCAGTGTCACCTTAAAAACCACAATGCAGGACAGAGGACATAAACAATTTTAACATGTGTGTGATAAAATCATTTTTTTTGTGTGTAAAGTTGTAATTAAAGGCTTTCTATAAAATTATATGCTTAGATTGTCTGCCCGAAACGCTTAAAAATGACATTTTGTATATTTGATTTTCAGAATTTAAATATTGTTTTGCTGTCTTTATTAAAAAATACATGGGACCATGCTGATGTCCAAGTCTTGAATAAATTTTGATGGGTTTTGATAATTTGATAATTTTGATTTTTTTTTATCAATTATTATAAAATTATTCTTAATAGTTTCTTACCAGTAAAATCTGAACGCTTATCAATGTAACTTCATCTCTTTTAGTTCCAGCTAGTGTGATAAAATAATGCTCTCACAGAATTGCTGAATGAATTCACTGTGGTTATTCATAATAAAAAATAGTCCAACAACGACAGCAGTTGTGTAGCTATCATGGTCGCGTAGTGGTTAGCACTGTCGCCTTCCACCTCCAGGTGCAATCTGTAAAATGTACAGTATA
>NC_071114.1:2342500-2347500 GCF_024256425.1 Clarias gariepinus
ACAGCGCAGAGAGACAGGTGGAGGGCGAGGTACGGGGGGAGGAGGAAGAGGAGGAGGAGGAGGAGGAGGGCATAATGACACAATTCTAACATCATCAGATTCAGTGATTTATCCTCTATGGTGGTGAAGCGATTAATAGAATGTGAACACGTGCACAAGCAGGATGTCTTCATCTTACAGAGCTGCTTTACTCAGGACCAATGATCAGAGAGAGGGAGAGAGAGAGAGAGAGAGGGGGAGAGAGGGCGGGAGGGAGGGAGGGAGAGGGACAGGAAGAGAGGGAGAGAGAGGGAGAGAGGGAGGGAGGGAGGGAGAGGGACAGGAAGAGAGGGAGAGAGAGAGGGAGGGGGGAGAGAGAGGGGGGGGAGGGGGGGGAGGGGGGGGGAGAGAGGGGGGGGGGAGAGGGGAGAGAGAGAGGGAGGGGGGAGAGAGAGGGGGGGGAGAGAGGGGGGAAAGAGAGGGAGGGAGAGAGGAGGAGAGAGAGGAAAGGTAAGGTGACCGGAGACGGATCATTAATCCTAAGCACTTTGTTGTGACAAATGAAGAGAGAGAGAGAGAGATGCTGCAGTCGCTGATCCGATGGAGAGAGAGAAGATTATATAAGAGTTAATTTAAAGGACGCACACACACACACACACACACACACACACAGTTTTGTTTCACGCCGCGGTTTGGATTAGCAGCTAGCGAGATGCCTGCGTTTGTCGCGTTTGTCTGATTTCTCTTCACATCAGTCTGCAGCACAGCATGAACGACAGAGCAGAGGACGGAGGAGAGGGCTGGATGGAGGACCAGTGGGAGAAATGGTACAGATGAGGCTGCGTGTGTGTGTGTGTGTGTGTGTGTGTGTGTAACGATGGTAACACACTGTTTTTACAGCATCTCTGAGGGACGCCCTTGACTGAGAGTAACCCTGTGTGTGTTTATGTGTGTGTGTGTGTGTGTGTGTGTGTGAATTACACTAAAGGTGACAGGTGTCAGATAAATCAGTTCAATAGCGTGTGTTGGCGTTGGATTGACCTCTGGGACACTCAGCCCTGCCCATGATTAACGCTACACATTAATTATTCATGATTGGATTCTTCAGGTTGGGGTTTTAAGGTTCGTGTTTCAGTGTTTAAACGATTGCTTTGATCTCCTCATGGTGCTGCACGTGAGAGAAACGGCTCTCTTAGCAACAAGGTCACTGCTGCAGAACTGGGTTAGTTGCTGCGTAACATATTAGTGTGTGTGTGTGTGTGTGTGTGTGTGTTTCTTTCGTCATATGTCAGGATTTATTTTCATCATGTTGATCGTGTGGTGACACTTTCAAATTGTGGCAACATAGAAAGTTTGTGAAGTCAAAAAACCTGAGAATAGTTTTTTTCTGAGAAGAATCTAGAAGATTCTGCTCCATGTTGACATGACACATATTGTCGGCTGCACGTCCATGATGCGTCCCTCCCGCTCCGCCGCGTCCCAGAGCCGCTCTATCAGACTGAGATCAGGTGACTGGAGGTCTTGTGACTACACTGACCTCACGGTCATGGTCATAAACCCAGTTTTGGATAATTTCAGCTTTGTGACACGACACATTGTCCTGTGATCATGAAGGGATGGACACGGTCAGCTAAATACTCAGACGGGCTGAATTGGTACTCAGTTGGTACTAAGGAGACCAAAGTCTGCCGAGGAAACAGTATCTGGCCCACACCATTACACCACCAGCACCACCAGTCTGGACCGCTGATACACGGCAGGAGGGATCCATGCTCTCATGATGTTTACGCCAAGTTCTGACTCGAACATCTGAATGTCGCAGCACAAGTCAAGCCTCATCAGACCAGGTGAAGTTCTTCTGATCTTCTGGGGTCTGACTTTGGTGAGCCCATGTGACCTGTAGCCTCAGTTCCCTGTTCATAACTCACAGGAGCGACACCCGGTGTGGTCTTCTGCTGTGACGTGTTGTGTGTTCAGAGACGCTCTTCAACAGACCACGCGTCATATAAACCTATAAAATAATCTTACTACATTATGCACCCCTGAGTATTTTCACACTAGTCAAATACGCAGCCGTCCCGTTGCGTAACGAGCTGGTAGTTCTTGCGCAGCAGCGCGTGGGCTCACGTCTCACAGTGCTGAAGCGCTGGTGTAACTCCAGCCCTATCTGCCACATTTGATGTGAGTCAAACTCAGATCTAAAAATGATTCAGAAACACACAGCGTGTTCCTCTTCAGTGTGATTCGGTGAGTAAATCCAAATCCCAAAACGCCTCGACCAGTGTAGAGACTTACGTATGTGTTAGGGAAAGAAGAAGTCAAGGAGCACAAACACTGGAGACGTGTGGGATCGGTGATCTGCACTGACCGGTGTAAATCAGACCCCTCCCTTTGTTCCACTGATTGTGGTGTCACTCAGCAAACCCTAAAGCTTCCTCTCTCAGTCATCACCAGCTGGGTTTTTGCTCAGCGATTCATCCAGACGACTGAGCAGTAATGCTGTGCCGATCTTCCATGCTGCACTGCTGATAACAGTGAGTTTGAAATTGCTGTAAAGTAGGGCTCATGCTCAAGTGCACAATCTCTGAGTCTGGATTTGTAGATGAGCATCAGTTCTCAACACAGATGTTTCATGCTCAGCCTCAACCAGCACACAGTACTGCCAGTGGAGACGTGCCACACTCACTTGGCAGATCCGTCCAGCATGAAAGTGAATGGATGGCCTGGCGTCTAAAACCGGTGTAAAACCCCAAACCCGGCTGCGTTTAAGGTCAGTGTATGTGGTTGCTTCTCCCTCGGAGTCTGACTGCAGTCAGGGTTATCATCATTCTGTCCAGCAGTGATCAGGGGTGAGTCTGAGTGTGTCCCTACAAGCTCACAGGCTAAGGGAAAAAGGTTAAGGTTGGCCAACCTCACGATGCCCCGGGTTAGTCTCGACCACAAATGTGTTGTTTCCTGTGAATCCTCTAGTGATGCACACTGCTCAAGCACAGCCCACAGGTGCTCACATCTCATTCTGAAAGAGAGTTTGAGAGAGTTTGAGAGAGTTGTTACTCAGTGGACTTACACTCTGTTGCTGTCTGACCCCTCTGTGATGAGGTCAATCCAACCAGCACTCCTGGCACTAGGGCACTCTCAGCCAGTTTGATCCAAGACCAAAGCCAGTTATGATTGGTTTGGTCTAAGTGCAGGGAGGCAGCACTATTAAACTTGCCCCATGCAGATTATACCAGAGTGAGTCTTTGGGTCTGTAACCCTCGAGAGGAGAACACAGTGTGCACAAACAAACTAAAACATCTTGAGATGCTGACCGATACTTAAACAGTATTGTACGTAGTGGTTTCCTGTAACCGTCTGCCAAGTTTCTGACTTCTGTTACCCACTCTTCCCTCCATGTGGGGTTCTTGTGTGTACAGCTTGATTCTAATCCTCCCAAAGCACTTTCCATTAGGATTGAGCTCTACTGAAGCCAGGCCATTACATAACCCCCTCCAAACCATAACATTTCCACCATCACGCTTCCACCATGCATTTAGCTGCATTTCCACCACCATGCTTCACAATGATTTATCCCAAACATGGCGTCTCTTGCTGTCATCAAACAACACTATATTTGGAGCGTCTTTTCATAGCATGTTGTTTCAGGAGGCCTAGATTTTCTCTTCATGGTCCTTTTTGACGTGTAGGTCAAATTCGTGCAGTCTCGTCCAAAGTAACAGGCAGGAGTTACCTCCGGATACTGTGAACAAATGCTGGAGACTTCTTTAGGCATCATGCAGTCCGCAGTCGGGTAAAATATGCAAGTTTGGCAAGTCAGCTACAGTTTTATATGATCTTACAGACAGTGAGAGGGATTTCCAGTATTTTACGAATTGTGCTAATCTCCTTCCCAGAGAAAATTCTATATAGTGTAATGTACAGGCGTATCAGTGTGTACAGTATGCGGGGGCTCGTCTGGTTTTAGGGGTCTGATGTATTGACCAAGATGGGGCGCGTAGACATCGCAAGGCTCAGCGTCTCTTCCAACTGCAGTTCATTGGCTCTGTATATGTCAAATATATTAAATCTAATCCAATCTAATCTAATCTATTCTAATGATATTTTTGTGTTTTGTTTGTCTGAAACAGTGAGTTGGCATGACAGGCCTACATTTTCATGCCGTTAACTAGTTTTTGTCATAATCTTATGTTTTTCAGGTTGACCCATGACATAAGTCTAGAGGAGTTTGAAGATGAGGATTTGTCAGAAATCACAGAGATCAAAGACGAGCGAGGGCTCAGCCTCAACTGTAACGGCCTTGACATCAAGGTATGTGAAAGTCTCACAGATATCTGTGTGACACACACACACACACACACACACACACACACACACACACACACACACACACACACACACACACAGGCAGCAACAACAGCATCCAAAAAGCTTGTGAACTTTTAATGTGGAGGAATTTTCCCTCAAACGTTTGTTGTCTATCAGCGCAGGTTAATAATCTGATATTCCCAGATGTGATATTTAGTGATGAATCGCTCAGAACCTGAAGCAGCAGAGCATCCCCACACCATCACACTACCACCACCATGTTTCATTGCTGGAGGTTACATGGTGTTAGCTTTACAACATGTCTTGCAAAAAATTTCTTTTAATTTGACAGAACATTATTCCGGGGTTAGGGGTCAGTAAGGTGTGTTTTTACAGTAATTTGGGCAAACGAGAGCTAAGTCTTCATGTTCTTTCTTCATCTCTCCTGTGCGGTTCCTTCTAAGTTAAGTTAAGGTAAGCCTTTAGTTGTCACATATATATTATTGCACAGTGAAATTCTTTCTTTGCACATCCCAGTGTAACTGAGAGACCCAACAATGGCGACCTGGTGAAGCTGGGCTTCAACCACAGACCTTCTGATCAGTAACTCAGTGCCTTAACCCTCTAAGCTACCGCTGCCCCAAAAACTTGACCCTTTCACCCAGAAGGTGAAAGCCACTCTGGCAGTCAAGGTTCATCCAGGATAATCACAGGAC
>NC_071114.1:2695000-2710000 GCF_024256425.1 Clarias gariepinus
GTGTGTGTGTGTGTGTGTGTGTGTGTGTGTGTGTGCGTGCGTGCGTGCGTGCGTGCGTGCGTGCGTGCGTGCGTGCGTGCGTGTGTGTGTGCGTGTGTGTGAGAGAGAGAGAGTGTGATTTCAGTAATAAGCTGAATTGCATGCCAGCTGCCTGCTTCCTCATTAGGCCAAGTCTGGCTCCAGGGATTCGGGGTCATGGGGTGACCAGCACCCACAAATCTAACAAAGACTTGCGCATGCATGAGGCGGCCTGTCTGCGGCGGCGTTAAATTAAAAAGAGCACACACACACACACACACACACACACACACACACACACACACACACACACACACACACACAAGATCTAAAGCCAGTCGTGTAGTTTCTGCCTCTTTTCTTGGTGACGCTGTGTTTTGTGGTTTGCGTGTGATACTAGACGAGATTGTTGAGATTAGAATTAAAGATCTTAATGTTTTTTTTTTTAACGCAGTTGCTGCACAATTTGTAATCGATTAATACCCAGCACGCTTTCTAGGATTTATAGATTCTGCTGGGTTTAAACTTGGAATTACATCATTCAGTTATAGACTTCCTGCTGATCCTTCTCAAACAGATAAGCACACACACACACACACACACAGTCACACACACACAGTCACACACACACAGTCACACACACACAGTCACACACACACACACACACACAGTCACACACACACACAATCCAGTTTGGAAATGAAGCTCAGTATCATGATCCTTAGAGGAACCCTACATGTGTGTACAGACGGATCAGGGACATCATGGCTACGTTACGCGGCTGAGACGTCTGGCTAGAGCGAGGAGACGGTCAGCGCACGTGGTCCTGGATGGAACCTGGAGGTTATAAACCTCACCTGCACTCTATACACACATGGGAAAACCAGTTCAGCCACAGATCATCAGAAGGGTTCCGTAACTCGTGCGTCTGCGTAATCGTTTAATTGAAATGTCTAGACGCCTAACGAGAATTCTCACACACACACACACACACACACACACAAACACGCACACAGAGACCTCCTCATTACAGTGCTCAGGGCTGAACATCTAGCAGGCTCTTTTTTTTTTTATTGCTCTAAAGCTAATAATCCTGTATGTCCAGTGCAGTGCAGAAGTATTTGCCCCCTTCCTGATTTATTTTTTAAATAAATTCTTTTTGGCATATTTGTCACAGATTTTTTTTTATTTATTAAGTGGACAAAAGCTGTCCAACCCTGCCTGGCCCTATGTGAAAAAGTAATTGCCCCCTGCCTAAAAACCTAATAACTGCTTGTGCCACCCTCGGCTTTAACAACTTCAGTCGAGCGTTTGTGATAACTGGCACTGAGTCTTTCACATGGCTGTGGAGGAATTTTGGCCCGCTCTACCCTACAGAATTGTTTTAAGTCCGCCCCATTGGAGGGTTTTCGAGCATGAACTGCCTGTTTAAAGTCAGTTTGTATTTACTCGGGTTATCTTTGTGTAATATTAACATTTGTTTGATTATAGAAATCATTTGGGTAGAATAAAAACATGAAGGGGCTCTGAATCTTAAATTCCTGAGATTTTTTTTTGCGAATCACAGCCTTTATTTAACTGGTGTGTTTGAGCAGCAGAGCGAGGAGTAGCTGAGGGTCCTGTCGAGGGTTAACCCGGGGAGACGTCCTGCCGTACAGAGTCCAGCCTTAATATATAACTCTAATTATGTTTTATTTATATACAGATTATTAGTTCTAGCTGTCTGTGTGTGTGTGTGTGTGTGTGTGTGTGTGTGTGTGTCCAGTCACAGTCATGAGCGATGGCAGGCGTGTGGAGTGTTTAACGTCTCAGGCCGTTTTGATTGTTGGTTTGAAAGTGAGTCGAGGGATTTGGGCTGGAACGCTACGAATGTGTCCTCACACTGTGTACACACACACACACACACACACACAGACGTCACAAAAACCCACAAACACTGCTGTGACAGCTGCCAGGGTCTTCAGTCTCTAGATGTGTGTGTGTGTTTATGAGTTTCTTGCTCAGATCTGTGTGTGTGTGTGTGTGTGTGTGTGTGTGTGTGAGAGAGAGACAGGTGCTTGGCTGAGCTCCGTGACTGGCGCCTGTGGTCAGATATTTCCCCTTGGCCTGATTCCACATGCCCTCCCATTCCATAACTCTTCCCGACATTGACTTTTCCCTTCTGTAAACTCCTGACACGCAGTCGGAAACCTGACGCACACGTGTTGCCCGAGCTCGTTCCAGCCGGATCTGGTTTCCGTCACCGTGCCTTTTTGATCTGGAAACACGGTGCTGTTATTATTATTATTAGTAGCAGAGATCTATCCTACGCCGTGCCGTGTGTGTGCTGGAGCCGTCAGTGAGCTGGACCGGTCTGCCTGAACACTCGGGGCCACGCCTCCTGTCTGACAGAGATACACACCTACGTGTGTGTGTGTGTGTGTGTGTGTGTGTGTGTGCTATGTATTACTGATCTGTGTGCAAAAGCAAAATATAATTCCAGCTCGCGGTGAGTGCTCAGACTGACTCTATGATTATTTTTAAACGCGTCCTCTCCCTCGGTGTGTTTCGTCTCTCGCTGAACACAATCGCCATCGCCTTTCAATTGTACAAATGTTTACTTTTCGGGCTCGTAATGAAGGCCTGCTGTTCTGGGACAGACACACACACACACACACACACACACACACGGTTCACTGCATGCATGGCATTCCTGACAGCAGGAGCTCAGCGCTTTGACACGGCAAATGCTGCAAAGCGCAGGATGATTGGAATAGCAGGTATTAGAGCCTCACCACTGCGTCCCGAATCGCCCGTCAGCCTGTCACCACCTGTTCCCTCAAAAATGTTTTATCTATTCATAGCAGCGACACTGTTTCCCACCAGCAAACAAAACAGGAGATCTATTTAGGGATGTGACATTTCAGTATCGTGTCTGATCACGTTATGATGTCGCTAAGAGAAGCGTACGAGCTGGAGGTCTGAAACTCCGGCTTTATACTCCGTCCTCGAGCACGACGCCTTTCGCGTTTTCTCGGCTGGTCGCGGTGAGGACGGGATCAGGGGTTCATCGTTACATATAACTCGATCGAAAACATTCCTACAGCCGATGAAATCGTCGCTTTTTTTTTTATCGTCCCTTCAAACACTTTATCATCAACCTTTATTAAAGAACTAAAACACTGCAGATTTTTCTTCTCCGCTACAGTTCGCTGCCCGCTTGCACGCTTTATTTCATCCCGGATTTGCACTCTTGCACAATTCCTCTTCACTATTGTGCAACAAGTCTTGCTCGTGAACTCCTCCCCGGCTCTACAGGTTGCTGGAGGTTTCTAAAGCTAATTATTTATTAACACAGGGAAAAAAAAGTCACGGAACATCACGTCCCGTCATCCCCCCCAACACCCCCCCCCTCCATTCCCGTGATTTTAACTCTTGCAGTAAGCAGATAAAGACCTCGTGTCAGCCATCGCACAGCTTCGAGAGAAGAGCTGAAGATCAAACAAACCTTTTTGGCCTGCACACACACACTGAGTTCTTTCAGAGTCCCGCGGGCTTGACGTCTCTTGCATGCAAGATTTAAAAAAAAAATCTCTCTGTAGCGATAAGAGAAGCTGGCTATCTCTGGCCAGCCTCCAGTCAGAGCTCCGAGTCTCATGACCCGCCGCTGATCCGCCAATCGGGCTTTTTTTCCCACGTTTATTCATCGAGTAAGAGATTGTTATGCAGAAAGGACGAGCAGTGCTGCGTTTACACTCGCAGGCTTTTCACAGTCGCTAGCAGATCATAAGGTTTGTGCAAAAACCTAACTTTTTTTTTTTTCTTTCTTTTCCCTCTAACTGTTTGTGCACTTTTGTTGGTGAGATCAGGTCATGGCTTCCTGCCTGAAAGACGCCTTGTTCTGAGCATTAATAAAACCGCTCTTAAGCGTTCATCACGTCAGCTTGGTTCTGTTCAGGCGAGTAACTCGGATTTTCCTGCACATTTCTGAGGAGAAAGTCAGACTGGCCTTACTGCTGGTTAATGCTTCACTCACTGCACACCCATAAACTTACTCGTCCCTGCTGCTCGACGGGTCTTTGAGCATCAGGTTATTACCTTGTTAAAGGTTTATTAGCATGGTGTCCAGACCCAGGGGCCTAGACAGAAGGACATGGCTGATATCGAGACGTGAATGTTATCTGCTGCTGTAGACTTCAAACACAGCGTTGTGCAGGGAGACAGAGACATAAACCTGGGATGTTTGCCAAAGGTTGTCCCTGTCTGCAGCGCGGGCGAAGCCTCCGTGACCTTCACGTGATGGGAGCTGGAACACAGGACGGGTCGGCACTTACTCCTTGACCTGAGCTCATCCCTTTAGATCTGGAAAAAAGCGATGAATTTCTCTGATCGAGCCGTTACAGAGAGATGAGGCCTCTCAGACGTGTGAACCAAAACGTGTGAACTTGCATCCATCCATCATTATTCCCAGAATATCCGTGCCTCAGTGAGTTATTCTGAATTATCATTGTTTTGGAATTCTCTCCAGTTTAAACGTTTTATTGTTCTCTGGTCTGAACCGGTCCCCACTACGCGACCTCTGAGAATCCCCCTGTGATCTCGGTACACAGTTGTGGCCATTGTCCTCGCCTAATGATCACATCCCTCTCTTCCTCTCGCCGCCGCTCGCTCCGCTGCTTTAAAGGCTTTATAGAGTTAAAAAACGGTTGCACCAAACAGGAAATAACTTCCAGGTCAGTGAGCGTGAGGTGAAGGGTCACTTCTGGGTCAGTCAGACCATAAATTGTTTGACCCTATGCTTCTCTGTTCTCCTTTTGATGATTGGTGTGTTTGTTTGTACACTCTTTCTGCATTCTCCAAGGATGAGTGCAGTTCTTTAAAAAGAAAGTACATACGATTATTTTGCAGTTTTTCCAGGGGACCACTTGCTCTTCAAGACCCAAATATCTCTGTCACTCCAAAACCCCCAGTGCATGAGGATGGGGGTGTTTCATCAGAAGTAAAGTGGCTTCTTGTTCCCGGGGGTGAAGTGCCACACGTTCATCTGTGTGCTGGGACAGCTGGTTGGAGAGACAGCCTCAGCTCAAGCTGCTTTGACCACATTGTCTATGTTCTGGCTCTCCTGGGGACATGTCAAAAAATCCCGACCACCCCCTTGCCTTTTTTTTTATGTTTCTCTCTGCTGACCTGTCAGCTGCTCTGGAACAGCTCATAGGGGGCCGCTCTTCGGGGACCTTCTTGCACAGGACCTCTGTTGGATCACTGCGTGCCTGAGGGACTCCAGGGGCACTCCCTCCTTTGTTCCCCTGTAAATAAGATCAGAGTTTTATTCCCTCTGCTCTTGTGTAGGAAAATTCTCCTGGGGAAGTCAGGGGGCTCGGCCGAGCTATCGATCATAGCCCCAACCTGACACCAGAAGCTGTTCTACACTTTCCTCAAAGGCTGGCAGGCTTTTATGGTGACCCAAGTGACTCCTAAAAGGCTGGAAGGTTCAGTGGTGTTGGAGTCTTTAGAGAGCGGATATTAAAGAACAAAAACACTCTTCCTAAGTGGCCACTCTATTATCTGTAGCAGCTACTCCACTGACGACGCGTTGAAAAACGTATGCTTTTGATACACAGCATAGGGCATTTGGGGTTTAACTAGTGCTCTGTGCTCGTCCTGATAACTAGGGTGTCTCATGCTTGAGGGTGTACATGGACACGTGAACATGGCACCCATACTGCCTGGTATTATCTCTCCCACTCTTCTGGGAAGGCTTGTAGATGCTCACACGTTCTACATGAGTGTTACTGAGCTCAGGCGCTGGTGTCGGGATGTCGAGCAGGCACCAGTTCATCCAGTTCATCCCAAAGCTGTTGAGCAGGTGTGAGTTCGGTCAGGATCACACAACACGAGCGACGTGGCTAAAGCTCTGGCTGACGGTCCTGACCCGTACTGTACACACACTCGGCTGCTCTGGCAGGCTTGTGTTCAATTGAGAGTTTTCTGTACTGATACGTCTGACTGCTCTTCATGAATGCACAAATACTCACAGTTTGAGGCGTACAGACCAACTTTTCACTTGTGGAAGTGTGTGTTATTACTTAGCACTTATTAAATGTATTTATGCTGGCGGATTGCTTAGCTGGGCGAGCTGACCAACAGGCTAATGCTCTTTATCTGCAGTTCAGTCTGCTTCTCACCGGCACAGCAGCAGCACTGAGTGGCAGAGTGGCGGAGACTCTCTGCCAGGCAACGTTCCTTCTATTTTTAACCATAACACTGTGGTTTAGAGTTCTGCACTACGGAGAAGCTGGTCATGGATTTAAATAACAACAAAATGTGTTTGAGATAGAGGGGGATGGCGCCTTGCTCTTGAACTTTGCTAGTTTTTTTAAGACGTAGAGAAAATTGAAGGTCCTCAGTGATTTCAGCAGGTGTGTGTGTGTGTGTGTGTGTGTGTGTGTGTGTGTGTGAGAGAGTTTGTGTGCGTCTTTGTTGCTATTCATTTTTGTCCAATGCATTGTTTTAGCCCCTACCCCTGGGTATTAGGTAAAGCAAAAACGCCTGTGATGAAAAGATGCTTTAGTCTACCACCATGTGGGTGCGCGCACAGACACACACACACACACATCACAAGTGCTGCATGGCATTGCCACTCAGCTTTTTATTATGCTTAAATAATAAATTCTTGCTGGAGAATCGCTGTAGAAGACGTTTTTTTTTTCCTAAATTGCCTCGCACTTACCTCTCCATAGTGCCTTTCAGAAAGCTGTTTATAAGGACGCATCAATCCCATCTGCCCTGGAGTGGTCAGAATTAGAGCTGACACCCAAAATATTTCACACCTCCACTGTAAATCCCGTCCTGACGTCTTTCTGCTATCTAGACTTTATCTAGAATTATTGTAAAGGGTTTATAGCGCGTCACGGTTTAAGGTTCACACTCCGCTTTAACATTTCACAAGCTACAGTACGAAAAGCCGTTACTGCCACCTGCACGCACGAGCGAGCGCTCGGGTGACGATCCGGGTGTCGTTCAGCTTCTCATTGATTAGAGGCAGGCGCCGTGGAGGTTATCTTACGGGGATTAGTGGGAGGAGAGACGTTGAGGAAAGTCTTACTTTGGCCCATAAAACGTGATAATCTGTGATTTTATGCGTACTTCCCGGTTTAGTGCCAGCTGTTATCAGTGACGGCGTGTCCGTGTATGCGTTAAATAAAACATGCTCGTTATTCAAGTGTAAATTGCTGTGCTCAATCTGACAATCATTCAGCTGGATTAAGGTAGATGTTTCTTGGTTCCCCAGGAGTATCAGGTTCTACTCCGGTCTACCCACCCTGGACAGAAGGTGATGACCGGCGATGTTCTCCCAGTCTGTTCATATGTTGTAGTAAGCAGCTATGGTAGCGTCCTCAGTGTCCTCGAGGTTGGAGATGCATTTCTGCTCACCACGGCTGTATAGAGTGGCTGTTTGACCACTTCTAGGTCTGATCGTTTGTTTTGACCTCTTTTTAAAAAACTAGGGTAAAACTCTAGACAATATTGGATCAGAATCCCATAAGCTCAGCAGGTTCAGTAATACTCAAATGTACTCGCCTGGCACAGCCAAACCCGCTTGGCATCACTAACATTGTTGGCTGTGAAGCTCTTCACCTGTATTTGTTTGATTTTCTGCTCTGTGCTGCTGCCACTGGACGTAACCATGGCGTTTTTGCTGTTCAGTAGCCCAGCGGACAGTTTGGTATCATTTCGAGAGGAGGCAGTAAATGTTAGGGTTTGTCAGTAATGAAACCTTATCTGTTGCCCTTGTCAAGCCCTTTGCGAGGTGTCGGGTGACGGGTCTCAGAAAGCGTCAGGCCCATGGGGTAAATCCTCACCATTAAACACAAGCCTGTAAGCCAATGCTCCACCTGTTCACATTCCTGTGCCTTCAAACACGGGGGCTTTCCCAAGCCTTTGAATCAGGACAAGGCCTGCAGTGGCATGGAAAATGCTGGAATGTTACGAGTAAGGGAAATTTTTTTTTTTTTTTTTTAAGTAGATCACAACACTTGAACTACTTTACTAAACTCACTTTAGAAACATGATCTTCATTTGGTTCACGTTCATTAGGTCCAGCTCTGACCGTGTCGAGGTTTTTCTGGCACTTTCCATCTCCGCCATTCAATCAGTCCGTCTCTCAGTTCTCTTCTCTCTTTTTAAGATGAATTGCGAGGAGGGATAAATAAGAAGCAAGTTCCATTACTTTTTCAGCACGTTTCACTGCACTACTTTTCTAGCTGCGCTTCTTTTGTCGGGCCCCCAGCACCCCTGCCGGGCATTGTGGGAGAAGGGTTCCTCAGTGGGGGCTTGTGGGAAAGGCCGTAGGCTCACTCATCAAGACTGACAAAATCAATGGAGTGGTGCACAAATAGGGACCCCAGGAATCCGCCTGGCTCCGGGGCAGAAAAGGAGAATAAAGTTTGCTCATCAGCGTGCTCATGCCATCGGTCTGTTCATCTGGGCAGGGTGTCAGGTTAGTCTGAAATGACATCACTGAGGAAAAGTAAACCCTTCATGCTGGCGTTAAAGGTTCATCTGAGTCTAAAAAGTAAAACCTGGTTAGGGAAAGCTTTATTACGGTGCAAAAAGTTGTTGTAATTGTTCTGTCTTTCTTTCTCATCCTCCTCTTCCTCTAACAGTCTAGTGCGGTTCTTCGGGAGTTCTTCTGAGCAGTAGGAAGTCCGTTCTGCCCTGCGCTGGCTGATGAGGATGCTGTGATATCAGTAATGTAGCCCTAATATTTGTGATTTAACAGCATTTTGTCAAGGTCCTGGGAATGTTAAAGTGAATCCAGATCCAGTGGATTGAGAAGAAAAAGTTTGGCTGTTTTTATCTTCACTTAACACCAAGGCGCTGTTTCTGTGATGTTTTGTGAAATATTGCCCTTTTAAGATATTTACGGATTTGCAGTTTTCATTGTTGGAAAACTGGCGAGCGGTTCGCACTGGATGGATCGGAAGCGTAACTCCAGCTAGCGATGTGTACGAGCGCTGATGTGAGCCAACTCCGTCTCAAGTTCATCATCAGGAGGACAGAACGGAGGGAGGTGGGGGGGAGAAGAGATGGAGACGGATACGATGGTAATTAAAGACCCTTGAGCGAAGGGGCCCGCTCGCTGTTAGATGGATTTCATCCCCCCCGTCTTTAAACTCCGCCCTCTAATCCCTGCTGGAACAAGCAAATTGGGCCTTTGAGGCTGTAAGAGGAGAAGGCCATGGGGAGAGAATGGACGGGGGCACGCTATTCTCGCTGTAGTGTGCTAATAACTGCCTAATTAATCACATCCAGACACTCGCGCAGGAAACGCAGCATATACACATGTACAGTACAATAGCACCATTGGCATACAGCAGAACCTCCTCCCTCCCTCCCTCCCTCCCTTCTTCCTTCTTTACCTCCCTCTCTCCCTCGCGCCATCCTAAATACTTAACTACCAAAACATCTACGCCCTCCGTTTCGCCCTTTCACAACCCGAGCCTCGTCTTCATTAAAATAAAAAGTGCTTAAAGTCACCAGGCACGTTTCCAAAACGCACATCGTTAACGTTTTTGTGTTTAATCTTTGTGCAAAATGAGTTTGGAGCGCTGCTAATTTCACTCTCTGTTGGCCGTGACATTTCAGGCGCAAATCCTCCTCGCTTCCCTCTCATGCAGTACAAGTTACTTACATGCTGCTTATTTAAAAAAAATACACATTCTGCTTCATCATCATCATCATCATCATATGGCCTGAGTATTTTGACTTTGGGAATTATTTCATAAGCAGATGGTTTTCTTTTCTGCACTCCCCTTTGGCGCAGACTTGGTTTGGTAGTATAGATGTTATCTAGAAGGCATCGCCAGTTTCCAGGAGGACTGAAGGTCCACAGGTGCAGATTTGATATTTTAAGGCTCTCTAAAGAAGTTCTCCAGAATGTCGAACATGTCTCAGAGAGAGCGACAGAGCACAGAAATTGACTCAGAGATGTGTGAATAAAGGTTTTTGGAATCCTTAACGCAAGGTTTGTGGATGCAGCTCAGCTGTGGCTTTGAAGCTTTTAAAGGGTTTACGTGAAACGCTTTGCACCGAGCCTCTTGCTCTGCTTCTCGTTAACTCCGGCTCTAATTTGTGAGGAACGCTTTACGTTTCGTATAAATTAGAGGCAGTTGCGGTGACTCTGCTGTGTGCACGTTGAGGGTAGGCCGCTAAAACGGATCGTTTCTGTGTAACGCTCGCGCACCGGTGAGATCTTCGTTATGGTGTTCTCATCGGCCAGAGAGGAGTTTCCTTTAACGTTCTGTTTTGCTGAATGCGCGCAAACTGTACCCTGCTATGTGTGCTTTTTTTTGTGTGTGTTTTTTTACATGCTTGTATTTAGTGGCCTTTAAACAAGCCAATTAGATTCTAATGTGACCTCATATAAAAAGAGCCCCTCCCTTGCTTGTTGCTCAGCTCTGCTGGTCTCTGGAGGGGACGTGTCTTAGTTGTACCTTGTTGACATTAACACTGAAATGGCGGGTTTGGAGGAGGAGTGAAACGGAGCGAGTGTCCGGTATAAATGAATGTATTATCTGAGGGGTTTTCCAGATGGAGCATTAACACACAATCACAGTCTGGGAGCTCTGAGACATGTCATATGGGACCTTTAAAGCTTTTATAATCATCAGCGCTCCTTCAGTGCCTCACTATATTACAGCTTTACATAACATTACATAACCAATCATAGGCTCGCTCTCTCTCTCTCTCTCTCTCTCTCTTTCATCTGGAGTTCAGCCTCTTTAAAGGTCCAAGTAACAGCAGTTCATTTTTCGTGGAGCTGAAGCAGATCCAGTCCTAATGTTCCTGCTAAAGTCGGCTCAGTTTTTTTCATTTATTTCATTTTCATCCAGGTGCATAAAATTTTTCTTTAATCAGAATCCTCGACAGACAGATAGACAGGCAGACAGACAGACAAGCTGATCACGTGCAGCTACAGTGACGTGTAGAAGGCAGTCAGTGGGTCACGTGTAAAATGAGAGGTGTGTGAAGTGTTTTCTTGTTTCAGCGCGTGTGTGGAATTGCCTGACGTTTTAACACGGGTATAAGAAAGGATGTTCAAGTCTTTAAAACACCATTAAAGCAATCAGGGGGGTGATGTGTGATTTTTGGGTGAGCCGTGAACACAGAGCCGCTAACTTACAGTCGCGGGCCATTGATTCAACAAAGAGAACTGAAACAAGAGCTGCTTTAATCTTATCTGTGCTAGTGCTCTAGCTAATGAGCAAGCAGTGAGCTGGTGAGGAGTCACAAACCCACATCCATCTACAAGGAGACTCGCACACTTTCTGTTCGTCCCTGCTCTGTGCAGTCGTGACCCAGAGATAGGGGTTTGTTTGATTCAGCATGGCTTGGTTCGAGACCCTGTGATTGCCCAGCGTCCTCCCGAGAGCGCGAGTTTTGCCTCCCTGCGATTTGTCTTCAGCAGTAACGTCCCCGGGGCTTCACAGCGCTCTTAAGAACATTCGTCACTGTGTTTTATTCGAGGCTGAAAGAAGTCACGCAGGGACAGCGGCAGGGACGAGACAATGCGCGTCCTGAAGGAAGACAATGACTCTTGGTCCGTCCCAGCAGGGGGTGACGTCTGCAGCCGCACTGGAGCTCCAGAACGTTTTCCCCTTCGCCTCCTGGAACTTCCCGACAGGTGAAATACGGTGGGAACTCGAGCGAGGGATTTTCCTTCCTCTAGCTCTTTCTCTCTCTCTCTTTTTTTTTTTTTTTTTTTTTGTTGCGCTTTTGTCTAAGTGTAGAGATGCACAGTAAACGCCCAGCAGGACGTCCCCGTCACAATGAGCATCAGCTCAAAGTTTTTACGCTCGGCCGAGGTGGAGGAGCTGATCCATCACTAATGACGAGCCGTAGATAAAAGGGAGATGGAGGGTTTTTTCTTTTTTCCTTTTTTTTTGGAATTAATGATGTTTCAGCACAATATCTTTGTGCGAGTGTAAAAAATGAGGATGAGAGAGGATGCAGAAAGGTTTTCCCAATTAAATCCAAGAAAGAAATGTCTTGCGTCGTCATGACAACCGAATGAACGTCATCCATCCATCACGCTGTATCTGATTGTTGTATGCATGCTGCTTTTTTATTTTCTCTCCACAATCATGTTTACGTCATCTTCAAGGTTTTAGCAGGAGTGTAGTTGATGAAAGCAGCAGATTAGCATTTTCAAACAGCCTCTTTCTCTCTCTCTCCCTCTCAATATTTCACATTTAACTTCTCATGTAACCTGAGCCGTTCAGCCACATTTAATATTTTTTTAATCGTGTTCCGTGTTTCTGGTCAAAATAGGGCCGCACTTAGCAGCTTTGTGCATCACTCTGGTGTTTATTTTTGTAAAACCATGTGGATTTATAGGATGCAGGTAAAAGCCCCTGTAGCGTGAAAGCCGTGTCGTGTTTGTGAAAGGTTACGTAATTTTCGTGCACAACAACAGATCCAGATAAACTCACGCTGTGCACTGAATTCAAAATGGACTGTCCACTCACCACCAGTTCAACTGCTTTAAAGGTCACCTTTATCATTAGAATTAAGTCATGTTTGGACATTCAGGTCTCCAGTGTGGACACAAATAAAATAAAGCCTTTTTTCTTCCTTTTTCCATTTTTGTGTTAGAAATTCAATTCGATTTTTTTCTCCTAATGTGACATCATATAAGTAAAGGGGTTTCCTGGAGGGGTGTAGGGAGATTTAGGTATGATGTCATTTGAGGGTTATTTTAGCTGAGGGGGGGCTTTAAGGGAAGGTCTGAGATCTGCATTAAGTTGTAGAAAAATTGAAATATAAATGATGTAAAATACAGGACCTTTAAATGGCTACTCCATGCTCACGTCACCGTACAGGTCTCTGTCTGGCGCTCTAGGTCTGATGTATTTACAGTACATTGTTTTGGTGTTTGTTTAAATGCTATCAGCTGATAAGGGCCGCACCGACCCCGCGTCCTGACTCGACCCGCCCGGTGACGCTGAGGCAGGGTGTGCTGAGGCAACGAGGCGGTTCCTGAGCGTTTTCTGATGGAGGATTTTCCAGCTCTCCATCGCTGTCCGTTCTGCCCAGTGGAATGGAAAATGACGGGATGAACGGCCTGCTATAAACACTCGAGACTTTCTGCTCTGTAATTATCCGAGGCTCACCACAACCTCGGGCGATGACGTCCCAGCGTGCGCCCGCGCAGGGAGAGTCGGATATAGAGGAGCGATGTCGAGCGCAGAAACACTCCTTCTACACTTTTGAGCAGACTTGTGTGGCGGAGGGGCAGGGGGTCACCACGGGTCCTGAGAACCTCCGCGAGCGCGTGCTCTGTTTTGTAACCCCGCTCGCCGGTTTCCTTTATGTCACCGGGTTTATTTGTGTTGCTCGAGGTGGACGTGGAAGCGCCGATGTAAGGAGATGGACGGACTGGGGGTCAGAAAATGGAAGGAGAGAGAGAGCAGGAGAGTAAGTGAGGGGTGAATTGTTTAGGGGTAGACGCATGGCAGGGGCCATTGTGTATTTCCCTCTTTCACACAGCGATCGAGGGATTCCCGCTGGGCTTCTCCCATAAAGGCCTGGTGAAGAGTCGCAACTTCGCTTTGACTGAGAGAATGAAGTTGTTTTTTTTTTGTTTTTTTTGGTCTTCTTTTCAGGAAGGAAAAGGCGGGCACATATCTGTAAAGAAAACTAAATTTTGGTCTCATTGAGAGTCCCTCGAGCTTGACAAGTGAAAGCTGTCCGGAAATCAGTGCAGGTCGTGTTTATCCGCTGACTCCTGTCATCATCATCCCAAAGGCGAGTCTCGTTTACTGAACCCTAAACCACAAGACGGGACGCTCGCTATAGCGCCATACGAATACTGGGAAAAATCTCAAAACGTTTCTCACACGCTGAGATGTGAGAACAAACGTGTCTTTGTGAGCGCGGAGACGGAAATGAGCGACTCTTCTCGACTCTTTGCTGCTTCACCACACAAAGCTTTGTTTGGAGAGCAGATGTGAGTGACGGGAGTTCAGGTGGAAAGATCAGCACAGAGGTTAAACACAGGCTGGAGCGCACACACACACACACACACACACGCTCATTCTGCCTGCTTGAGGTCCACAAAAGGTATTTCATTTCACATGCATTGTGATGACGTCATCACTTCATTCCTCCTCAGGCTTCAGGACCATAAGCTGAAAAATACCTGCTGGAGACGCGCAGGCCGCGCCATGCCAGGAGCTTTGAACAAAACCTAGACTTTCTAGTTGGTTGTAGCTTTTCTAACACTCAATTGAGTGTGTGTGTGTGTGTGTGTGTGTGTGTGTGTGTGTGTGTGGAATGCCAGTGAAACTCAAGCGTCTGGCTGCAGTCCACTGAGAAAAATTGGGTCGGCTGCTGGAGTCTTTTTGTCTGGGGCTCGCGAAAAACCATGCGCTCGGTAAAACGACCCCCAAACACTCCCTTCTTCCTACCGAGAAGTATATTGATCTTACACACACACACACACACACACACACACACACACACACACACACACTACAGAAACAGAGTTGGTTTCCATTCAGATAGTAAAAACCCACTACAAATCAAGTCCGAACATCTCGGGAGGAGACAGAGGGAGAGACTGGAGGAGTCCAGCAGCGTCCCGTTAAACTGATTTATCCACCCGAGCCATAACGGAGCGAATCGGAGACGAGCAGGAGCCTCTGAATCAGTCACTGCTGACCACGAGTGTGAAATATGAGCATGAAGGACATTCAGGAATTACTCATGACATTAGCACAGGCTTACTGGTGTGTAGGCTAGCTAGCTCCTCCATTTCATAGGGGTTAGTATCTTCATCCCCTCGGGGGGTTAAATCACCCATCTCAGGGGGAGTAGCACTTTCATTTCATGACGTAGCTCCTCCATCCTTTCAGTAAGTGGGGTTAGATCCTCTATCTCAGGGGGGTTAGATCCTCTATCTCAGGGGGGTTAGAACCTCCATCTCGGAGGGTTAGAACC
>NC_071114.1:2717500-2720000 GCF_024256425.1 Clarias gariepinus
AGAAATACAACAGGGGTGAGATGCTGTTCATCAAAAGAGATCCAACACACACACACACACACTCATATGCACACACTTGTACGCACAAATGGTCTTTGATGCCTAGTGAATGGAATGTTTATTTCAGAGGAAACCAGAGAACCCAGAGGAAACCCAACCCACACACACACACACCCACCCACACATACATACACACACACACACACACACACACACACACACACACACACGATGAGACAGTAACTCAAGCTCTTTGCTCTAGTTTCATGCTGAAAGCGTTATGAATCAGCTGTGTGGAGTGTAAAGCTATTCAGTACACAGAAAGAAGAGTCATGGGTCGGTGATGTCGTGCGATGTCATGTGTTGTCGTGCCCCCCCCCCCCCCCCTCTCACATCCCACATGGAGTTAAACGGACGGACGGATGGACTCGTGCCTTCAGACGAGCTCTCATTTAAACATCTCTTTATTTAAAACCATGGTTGTCTCTGGGTTGGTTGTCATAGCAACACGTAAATGTTTTCTCCTTTTTTTTATCTGACAATCAGCGTGTGAGTGTGTAAGTCTCCGCGGTACACACTGATCAGGAACTGACTCTGTCCTCAAATGTTTAAGGTTTTCTTGTTTCTTTATTTTATATCTTGTGGACGTTCTTCACTCCGACACGTTTCGTCTCACAGGTTTAGGGTCAGGGCTTCTCTAACAATAATAACAGTAATAACAACAATAACAATAATAATAATAATAATAATAATAATAAAGTAGGTCAGCAGGGCGTGCCTTAGCGCAGTCATCAACGCTTGATCAGAAAGGTGATGGAACGCTCGGCGGCAAATCAGAGAGCGAGAGACAAAAATAGGAGCGAGAGAGACACAATGCTGCACAGGTATTCCTCCTGTAGGGCATGTGGAAGAGACAAGCTGACAGGTGTGAAAAGAACATTCCTTAACACACACACACACACACACACACACACACCCTCTCTCTCATGTGTTCCAAGATAGGTGTGCATGTGCTGGAGGTTTGCCAAGGAGCTGAGAGTGGCATGTTTTTGTTCCGTGTTGCGGATCTGAAGACGTCAGAAAGTGATACGGAGAGAGAGAGAGAGAGAGAGAGAGAGAGATTGTGTGTGTGTGAGAGAGAGAGAGAGAGAGAGAGAAAGGTAGTGTGTGAGAGAGAGAGAGTGTGTGTGTGAGAGAGAGAGAGAGAGTGTGTGTGTGAGAGAGAGAGAGAGGTAGTGTGTGTGTGAGAGAGAGAGAGATTGTGTGTGTGTGAGAGAGAGAGAGAGAGGTAGTGTGTGTGTGAGAGAGAGAGAGAGAGAGAGAGAGTGTGTGTGTGAGAGAGAGAGAGAGAGAGAGAGAGAGAGAGTGTGTGTGAGAGAGAGAGAGAGAGAGAGAGAGAGGTAGTGTGTGTGAGAGAGAGAGAGAGGTAGTGTGTGTGAGAGAGAGAGAGAGAGGTAGTGTGTGTGTGAGAGAGAGAGAGGTAGTGTGTGTGTGAGAGAGAGAGAGAGGTAGTGTGTGTGTGAGAGAGAGAGAGAGGTAGTGTGTGTGTGAGAGAGAGAGAGAGGTAGTGTGTGTGTGAGAGAGAAAGAGAGGTAGTGTGTGTGAGAGAGAGAGAGAGTGTGTGTGTGAGAGAGAGAGAGAGAGAGTGTGTGTGTGAGAGAGAGAGAGAGGGAGTGTGTGTGAGAGAGAGAGGTAGTGTGTGTGAGAGAGAGAGAGAGTGTGTGTGAGAGAGAGAGAGAGAGAGGTAGTGTGTGTGTGAGAGAGAGAGAGAGAGGTAGTGTGTGTGAGAGAGAGAGAGAGTGTGTGTGAGAGAGAGAGAGAGAGAGGTAGTGTGTGTGTGAGAGAGAGAGGTAGTGTGTGTGTGAGAGAGAGAGAGAGAGAGGTAGTGTGTGTGAGAGAGAGAGAGGTAGTGTGTGTGTGAGAGAGAGAGAGAGAGAGGTAGTGTGTGTGTGAGAGAGAGAGAGAGAGGTAGTGTGTGTGAGAGAGAGAGAGGTAGTGTGTGTGTGAGAGAGAGAGAGAGAGAGGTAGTGTGTGTGAGAGAGAGAGAGGTAGTGTGTGTGTGAGAGAGAGAGAGAGAGAGGTAGTGTGTGTGAGAGAGAGAGAGATAAAAGACTGCAGATGAATGTCAGCTAATTACTGTATCAGAGAGAGAGAGGAGTGCAGTCGTGTATATGATCACACGGGTACACACCCAGTACCAATTAACTCAATTAACTTCACACGCTGGTGCTGGGGAGAGTGTGTGTGCTCAGGTACACCTCTGTGTTCTACACACACACACACACACATATATATGCACATGCAGTGCAGGTGAAGTATGAAAGGAATGCAGTGCGCAGACTGGAGAGTTGAGTTCCTTCATCACACCGACACACAGGAGCAGGACACACACACCATCATCATCATCATCATCATTAACAAAAATAACATTCAATAATCTATAATAATAATTAACCCAAGTACACATCATTGACGGTTAAAGAAAAAGAGTTAAAAGGTT